>NC_081760.1:7258179-7476199 GCF_963082965.1 Carassius carassius
CAGATGTTCATGAATTTGAATTGCAATACACTTTTCAACTACCTTAGAGATGAATGGTAAATTTGAAATTGGACGAAAATTTTCAAAATCAAATGGATCACCCCCTGGTTTCTTAAGTATGGGTGTAATAATAGCAGATTTAAGAGATGGAGATACAAAACCAGAACCAAGTAAAGCATGAACAATTTTAGTAATCAACGGCAAAAGGGCTGGTAAACAAGCTTTTACTAAAGGAGTTGGTAGAGGGTCTAATTGACAAGTCGAAGATTTAGATTTACCTATCAGACTCACTATCTCTGAAATAGTTGGTAGTATAAAGTTAGAGAAGACAGAGTGGCGGGGTATGTGAGTGATAGACTGACAGGAGCCATTGTGAAGAGTACCAGTAAGTAATTGCCGATGTACATTTTCAACCTTAGATGTAAAAAAAGTCAAAAAGCGATCACATAAGTCAGTGGAAAACATATCAGATGGCAAAGAATCAGGTGGTTTTAGAATATTGTTTACCACCAAGAAAAGAGACCTAGAGTTCCCATTGCTAACTCCAATTACATTGGAGTAGTAATCGGACTTAGCTGTAGTCAGTGCATTTTTATAATTTTGAATATGTTCAGCATACATGTCTTTATGAACAGTAAGGCCAGACCTGACGTACAGCCGCTCTAACCTACGGCCTTTAGTTTTAAGTTCACGCAGTTCAGGTGTAAACCAAGGAGCTGAATGCACAAATGAAACCCTTTGAGTTTTCACAGGTGCGAATTCATCTAAAAGCATGTTCAGTCCATCATTGTAATATTTTACCAGTTCATCAACAGTAGTGAAATCAGATTTACTGGAAAAGATGGCAAGTTCATCAGCAAGAGAAGGCAAATCAATGTTCTTAATATTCCGAAATGTAATCGGGCGACACAGGTTTACCTTAAAAATGGCCAGTTTGGCACAAAATGAGACCAGAAAGTGATCTGATATGGATAGATCAGAAACAGTACAATTAAAAGGTGTTATACCAGAGCAACAAACAAGATCAAGAGTATGCCCCTTAGCAGTGTATTAAATTGTTGTATACCAAAGCAATCCAAACATGATAGAAATTCGCTTGTAAATGCATTACTGACATTATCTGTATGAATGTTAAAATCACCCAGAAGAATAACATTTGAAGATATGGAACATAGATAAGTTAAGAGTTCAGATAATTCAGTTAAAAAGGCATTATTGCTCTTGGGAGGGCGGTAGATAGTTATGAGGATGGTTGGAATCGCACCATTGATTTTTATGGCAATTGACTCAAAAGAAGAATATGTAGACAAAGAACTGAGATTCCTTCAATTTATTTTTATAAAGTATTGCTAGCCCCCCTCCCCTTCCCGTATCACAAGATTTACAAACATAACTATATCCTGGGGGAACACACTCGTTTAGATGGAAAAAGTCGTCTCGTTTCTGCCATGTCTCAGTTAGACAGAGAAAGTCAAACTCACGGTCAGACAGTAGATCGTACACCAGGGGTCCTTTAGTGGAAAGCGATCGTATATTAAGTAATCCAAAGAAAAAATTGTTTTTACCAGAATCGTTGCCAACCGATCTGGCCGGGTTGATTAGTACACTGCGATTGACACTGCGAGTCCGTGTAAGCCTCCTAGGCTGGCGTGGTTTAGATGCAGTCAGCAGTCATAGGTACGCAGGTAGATCAACCGGCATACAAACCTGCCGAATCAGCGTGGATACAGAGGTCAGAATCAGAGGTTCGAGTCGCAAACAGAGATAAATGTGCCAGTACTCACCCTCAGGGAGAGTTTGTTTCTTCATCTGAACAGATTTGGAAAATTCTAGCATTACATCACTTGCTCACCAATGGATCCTCTGCAGTGAAGTGAAGTGAAAGTGACATACAGCCAAGTATGGTGACCCATACTCAGAATTTTTGCTCTGCATTTAACCCATCCAAAGTGCACACACACAGCAGTGTACACGCACAAAGCATGAACACACACCCGAAGCAGTGGTTCAGTGCCTTGCTCAAGGGCACCTAAATCGTGGTATTGCCAGCCCGAGACTCGAACCCACAACCCTAGGGTTAGGAGTCACACTCTCTAACCACTAGGCCACTACTAGTGCCATCAGAATGGTCCAAACTGCTGATAAAAGCATTGCAATAATCCACAAGTAATCCACTCAACTCCAGTCCATCAATTGACATACTGTTAAGAGAAAAGTTGCATGTTTGTAATGAACAAATACATCATTAAGACATTTTAACGTCAAACTTATTTTTTCCAGATAAAATATGAATCCTTTAATAATGTAATATTTGTTTTCTCCTGTGAAAAAGTTATCTCGCCTGAGTATGGAGAAAAATATGCACAGATCAAGCACTGTTTATAAGCAAAAACAGCCCAAAACCAGTTCTAAAAATGTATGCTGTGGATTTTGATGTGTGAGGACAACTGTGGAAGGACTTTTTCACTAGAGGAAGCATTATTACAGGTTATGGACTCTTATTTTGGCTAGAAGCAATGGTTTTAAACTTTAAACCTTAAACTCTTTAATGATTTATTTGTTTCTTACATGCAGCTTTTTTTTTCACAAGACATTAATTGATGAACTGGAGTCATGTTGTGGATTATTGTGATGTTTTTACCAGCTGTTTGGACTGACGGCACACATTCACTGCAGAAGATCCATTGGTGAGCAAGTGATGCAATGATACATTTCTCCAAATATTTTCTGGTGAAGAAACAAACTCATCTACAACTAAACTCTTCCTTTAAAGTTATAACTCTGTCAGAAATAGTGTCATTGGTTTCTGCTGTCTATTTTTGGAGATAAAACTGTTGATTCTTCAATGAAAAGCAACTGAGAGCTCCATTAAGTCTCCTGGGCAATGAAAGATCAACCTTTAAGCAATAAATGTGTCCTCTGGGATATAATGTTTTGCTTGCAGTGCTGACATGTAAAATCATATTTCACACTCTTGCAGATACCCACACACTCTTACAGACAGTCCCTCTGTGTTTAATTGGAGACAATCGACTAACAGTACACTCTTTACTTGAAAACTGTCCAGCAGGCTTTGAGAAAGAGATCTCTCGGCAAAAACAAGCCTGTTTGTTTGACATTCTAGCCAACAAAATCGATACAGAGAAATTTGGCCCTTTCACTATGCATGCTGCAATTTTCCACATATTTGTGCTTTTTACATCGCCATTGATTAGTCTTTTCACTGAATATATATTGGCCACCCAAGCACTGTTTTCACGTCATGCCACAGGTACAGAGATTCAGCCTTGACTAACCTGCAATTATTGAAGCAGGATCACTCCTGTTAGTCAATGCTCATGTGCTTGCTATTGATTGTCCCACACACCGTGTGTGTAAGCTTGGATATGTGTGCGAATGCGCATGCAGCTGTTAACAGGCAATGTAATTTTCATCAGATGATAACAGCATGTGTTCTTCTCTGCAATGCTGAGCCACAGGAGCTTGTTTCCCATGAATAGCTCAATCACACAAACAGGTTAGACATGAAAAACCATTGTGCACATAGTAGCTCTCTCATCTCTCAGCCTTTTGTTTTTTTTTTTTACGAAAAGATTTAGCGTTGTGCTCATGCAAGCATTATGTGGGAAATTCACTTTGTTTGCTCATCTAACTGTATCTTTTTGATTCCCAGGTTTAATTTTCCGAAGAATGGAATGGAAACAAAGTGAATAAAAGTAGTTAAAACCAAGGAGGTCTGAAGTACCTGCCAAATACTATTTGTTAGCATTGGCGTTCAGCAAATAAACATGAAATGTGCAAATTTTGATAGACCCTTTAAGTCTATTTCATGCCTCCAAAAATACTGCTAAAACATCTGTTACAATATAATGAAATTATTATGAATGTTATTTTATTAATGATGTATAGGGAATATATTTACTATTATGTATTTTTGTACTGATTATATTAATCCAACATTTTAATCCTGTTGGCACAGCTACATTTTCTAAAACTTTTGAGAGTTAGTGTATGTTGCTTGCAAAAGTCTATTTGCTATTTACTTTTTGTATTATTTATATACTCTTATGGTATGTATTAATATTTTGAATAGTTGTTTTATTCATATTAATATTCATTTTAATCGCACACTTCATGAAATTAAGCATAGACCATTTATCTTGTTTCAAATGTTTATTTTGTCATAATTTGCTTTATCCAGCAAAGTAAACCAAAAAATTGAAGGGTGATTCTCAAAAATCTATATTTTCTGCAAGCTTTTTCAAGATAAAAATCAAAAAAAGGACACTCAGAAACTCCAAAAGGACACCAAAGAACCAAATGATATAATGAGTCCATATAAGCACATATGAAAGAAAAATAAAATGCTAAAAAAAAAAATCTGAATTGTGTAGTATGTGCAGTGCTTTAAGTGGGCCGGTACGCACCAGTACTCAGTACCACCACTTCCAAATATAGCTCTTGAGCGTACCGCCACCTCTCCGTGCCCCCAGAAAGTGCTTTTAGTGTACCGGTAGCTCATTTGGACATCTGTTTTAATAGAGGTTTTAATCTTTTGCCTGCACTGCTGCTTTTCAGAGTGCCCTTCACAATGCAAGCTTCCTAATTCGTCCCACCGAGAGCAGAGACTACATTACCCATACTCCCTTGAGCTTTACAAGTGAAAAGCACATGCGTCGCTTTTGTCGCTGTTAGTAACAACTCAACGTGGCCGGAGAGAGTGTGTGAAATGCGCATAATCGGCTCGGTAAAAATTCATATACAGTGCACAACACATAAAATGCTTTCCTGGATTCAGACTCTGAGTACTAAAATAACATGGTCAGAATCAGATGACTCGCTGGCTGACACACCACCAAACCAGAATGATATCACTGCAGGTCAGACGCAAGCTAATGAAGTAATGCAGTAGCTCTTTCAGGTAGGGTGACCAGACGTCCCGAAAAATTTGGGACAGTCCCGAAATCGAAACTGTTGTCCCGAATACCGAATCTGGCCCTAATTGTCCCGAAAATTATACTAAAGCAAAATCTTGAGTAGTTATTGTCTGATAAACATTAAAAACTGTCTGCGGAGGTTGAGTCATCCTGCAACCACTTTTCTAAGTTCTAAAAAAATACCGTAGTCCGTAGGCGGCTAGGCACGAATTTAGATATTCATTTATCTAATTAATCTATATGCACAAAGACAATACAACCTTTTTGTCCCCTTTTTGTTTTAAAGCTTGATGAAGAGAGCGCAAGTTGCTGCAGCTGCGAGGAGGACAGTGATGCACGCGTACAGGAGTGATTGACAGTTTGCGGCACTGTGTACAAAAAATACACAGTGTGTATATATATATATATATATATATGCTATAATAGAGTACCGGCACCTCTTTTGGGCCACTTAAAGCACTGAGTATGTGTACAGTGCAACAGCAAAGAGCTTTTTTATATTTTAGAGAAGTCAAGTTACAACACCGAGCAGGACCATGTGGAGATGCCAAAAAAAAACTAAAACTAAACTGAACCTAAACCTACAATGTGTGATCAGTGCGTCAAGAGCACTCATACACACATTATTAAAACATACTCACGCGTGCTTACTGTATGAATCCTGCACGCCACCGCAATCATCTTTACCTTGATTGCAGTCTTCATCCATCAAAACTTTACTAACAAGACACTGGTTATCCAGTCGCGTCTCATCTGGCCACACAGCAGTAGAATGTGTTGACATTCCATTCAATCTGTACTTTACAAAGTGCGACTTTACACAGGGCTCGCGCTCTTCAGAGACAATCACAGAATATGACAGAGCTTGTGTTTCAAAGTGAAATACACTGGAATTAATAATTCACTGAAAACGCAATTCAAGTCTCTGTTCTCCTTTATATTAGTGCTGTTTTGGACAGATTGTTTGAATGCATTCACTTACTGGATCATTGGACTGAAATGATCTGGCTTAAAATGATCTGATCGCAAGCAAAGTAGCAAAATTGGACTTAGGGAATAGAATAAATATTGTGCTTCAGTAATTTTGCTTTAAAGGTGTCATATGACACTGTTAAAAACATTTGGTGAAATGCAATGTATTTATTAGGTTTAAGGTTCAAAAAACACAATTTTTCACATACTGTACATTATTGTTTCTCCTCTATGCAACGCCTTCTGAAACACATGGATTTTTACAAAGCTCATCATTCTGAAAAGCAAGGTGTGCTCTGATTGGCTAGCTATCCAGTGCCTTGTGATTGGCCGAATACCTCAAGCATGTGACAGAAATGTTACCATTTATAAACCCATTACAAACGAGGCATTAGTTGCATCCAGTGGGGACATAATTACTGATCATAATGACTTATACTGTCTTTTTATGCACTGCGCTGCATCTCGTTGTGTAAACATAAAACCATGTCTGCATTTGTGATCGGAGAAATGACAAACAACAAGCGCTACTCTACACTGCTCAAAACTCATTTTTGAATCGTCAGTGGCAAATTCTTTAAATATGAAAACATACTTACAGGCTGTGAGTCAGAACAGCCAGCATTTTTGGGTTTGAGACTTTAGTCTTTGCAACTTTAGGGATCTAATTAATTAATTAAAAGCTTGTAACACACCACAGAGAAAGGAAAACTTGAAATCACATCATATGACCCATTTAACTGCGTTAAATTATTGTAACGTGTTAAAAATTAATCACATACATTAACACGTTAATATTGACAGCCCTAATATTAATATTAGCATTTGGTTTTATATTTTCATTTGAATTTTAAATATTTTGTTAGTAATAAGCTTTTTTCACTTTTGTTACTTTATGTGTTTTTGTATATTTCTATTTCTAGCTTTAATTTAGCTTTATTTTTTGTACTTCAGTTAAAACTTATTTTATTTCAAGTAGCTGCCAAGGAAACTTTTTTTTGTATGAAATTCTCAGTTGTAATTTTAACCTTAATTACATTTTAGTAACTTTTGTTTAAGCTTATGTCATTGTATGAGTTTTTATATTTTTGTATAATTTAATTTTTTTTTTTTTTTGTGATTTTTTGTACTTAAACTTAATTTTTATTCAAGTTTCAAGTTTAAGTTTTCATCTAATTTGAATTGTATTCTAGCTTTTATTTAGCAAAATATTAAAGTTAACAATAACAATGCTGCTCAGAATAAAAGGGTATATTTTAAAATCCATTTATAGAGAAAAATGCTTTTTGAATTTATGGTGTATTTAGGGCATCTACCAGCAGTGACCATGCTAACCAGCTAAACCTTGACCCTGTAGATCAGCCCAAAAAAGAAAATGAATAGAAAAGTAATTGGAACTGCAATGCAGTGAGTTACATGGAGTCACACATCCTCATAAGCATGTGATTGATTAACCCGTCAGTCTAGCAAGACGACTCTTATAAGATCTGCGTAGGTTTGCCACGCGCGTGTTAGATCTAATGAGATTGAAGCTTTATCCGCACACATTAACCACTGTGCTTTTCAGGCAAATGTCATGTTTGCCTGTCAGATGTATTGTCTTGTGGGTGTGTATGCATGATTGATTAACCACTGAATGACTGCTAACTCATAAGGGTAATTGCCAACAAACACATAATTTGCTTTTGCCTATTTGCATTTGTGATACAAATGTTCACAGCAATAAACTCTACATTGGAAGAATTATGATCTTGCGGAGGGTCCAAGGTAATCCTTTACCATGAGTGGATTTTAAAGTGTCTGTAACATACTGCCCAATAAATAACAAGCTTTGTTCCATGTGCACATCCACACACACACACATGTGCTTGCAGTAAGAACATCAACACAACTGCTGTGTATTCATGGTCAATTGACCTTCTGAGTGCACCTTTAACATTGTGTTTGTGTGCTGTAGAACCTGGCCCGGTAACTCAACTGAGTTTCACTGAGATCTTGGACACATCTCTGAGGATCAGCTGGCAGGAACCGGAAGACAAGAACGGCATCATCACAGGTGAACAGGCTCAATTATCCAATCACAGCTTCAGCTCAACCGCCACAGGAACTCTCACTAATCTTTCCAGCTCTGCATGTAAAGGTTCCTGTGCTTGACTTTTGTTAAAACTAGCAGATTTAAAATGTCTTTTTTTTTTTTTACTTTATAAAGATCACCTTCAAACATTTTTATAGAATTTTTGTCTTGTCTTAATTTATTTTAGTTTCCAGTGGCATTTTATGAATTGATTTTATTATTTTAACTTTGTCCTAGACCCAAGTTGTCAGTATGGAAATGGAAAAACATTTAAAACATTAAAAACAAGTACATTTTAGTCACTAAAATTGTTTAAACAAAAAAAAGGGTAGAAGAGTTAAGAGTGCTATTTCTTTCGAGAGTTTTGTTGTTTTGCAGAGTAAATTCTAAACTTTAATAAAACATTTTGATAATCTAAACAAGCATTTATGTTGTGAAAATGCTTGAGATTAAATAATCAAGAAAAATCAAGTTAAATATAATTTATGACATGAAAAATAAAGGTAAATATCACTTGTGGGTGGAATGTTTTTATTGTGTCATTTACAGTCAAACTGTTATTTTGTCAAATTATGTAAAAATGCGAAAATATTTTAAAACACAAATTGTGTAAAATCTCATTTCCACTACTGTAATGGCAAAAAAATGACAAAATTAATTTCTAAACACATTATTATTGCACAAAATAAAAAATAAAAAAGTAGCAAGAGTGTAAAAGGTTTGCCGAAATACAGTTTCTGGTTGTTTATGGTTACATAATTATGAAAATATCTGAATTACTGTCATGTTACTAGGAAGTGTAGTTAAGAAGCTCTAATAGCTTACTGCTTTGATTCGGTTACAACACTGTTGTAATAATTGTGAGGTAGTGCATCTTTCAAGGAATTTCACTTTGCAAATGCATGCAAGGAACCATAAAGAGAGTTTCAATTCAGCCATTTGTAAGAGCCGGTTACTGCCTATGTAGACAAAAATCAGCAAGGCGGTTCAAGTTGTGGAACAAAGCTTAATTTCCTCATTTCCACCTCTCCATAGGTTATGTGTTGTGTTGGGAGGAGGCCGGTCAGAACGAAACTCGTGTATCTCAGAATCTGTCCAATTCTACGCTGGTGTACGAAGTGACCGGGCTTACTTCACTCACCACGTACACTCTGCAGGTGGCTGCGGTTACACAGGCCGGCACCGGTACTGCCACCTCGTCAACCATCTCAACAGGACTGCCACCAGGTCTCCACACTCTCAAACAAATATACACTTCAATGCTAGCATCACTTTAATGCATCAAATTCTCCCTTGGGGATCAGTGATAGTCACCGTGTTCAAACTCTAAAAGAAAGTCAGCACATGAAACAGCATGCCGCAGTGGGGCGCATATTTCACATAGACCAGCAATCCGAGACACAGTCAGTAAGACTGTAATACATCACACAGAGTTGGAATGAAGCTCTTGGGGCCGCTGCATGTGTGCGCGTGTGTTAGAGAGAACATGAAATAAATGATGATGACCAAAAGCCAAGCTACACTCATTATCTCCCACTGATATGCTGTGGAGTCGGGAGAGAACGAGCTTTATCTACTGTTGAATGAGCCACCGTGAACCACCCAAATATCATTATCAATCTATTTAATTACCAATTAATCATATACCGTTACCCAATGTTCACCGCTGTACACAAAACCTCATTGACTCTGAAGTGAGTTATGGGCCCATTTACAGGAGTTTTCATTGAAAGATAATGAAGAAACAAACAGAGAGCAGAACACAAAATGCAGGAAATGTTTCAATTAGAGCAGCTTATGAGTTACATAAATATGTTTTGTTGTCGTTGTGTTGCTGAACAGAGCTTCCTGGTGCACCCTCCAATCTGGTCATCTCCAACATCAGTCCTCGCTCCACCACCATAAAGTTCCACCCCGGCAGTGACGGCAAAACTGCCATCTCCAAATGGATCGTAGAAGGACAGGTGCGTAGGCGTGTGGGTAAAATTTATCAAAACTTGCATTGCTAAATTGTTTTTCACATTAGTAGCAATTAGCACTGGGCAAAATGGTTAAATTTGTCACTTATAGCAATTTTCGCTCTCCAAAATGATTAACTTGGCAACAAAGTACACTTTTTTCTATGCAAAATGGCTAACTTTGTCATGAATGTTGCTATTTTGGCAGCCAAACTGTTAACTTTTCCACAAAATGTGCACTTTTCTATCAGAAACATGGTTACCTTTTTCATAGATGGTATAGGTTTTCATGCGTGGTAGTTTTCTTTTTTTAAACAATGCTTAACTTTAGTTACTTTTAACAATGTTTTCTTTTCCAAATGGTTAACTTTGACATGATTGACACTTGTCTCTCAGGAAAAATGGTTGATATTTTCATGATTGGTGTGTCATGGTTAACACCAACAGTTTTTCCCTCCAGAATGGTTAATTTTGTTGCAAATTACTTCTTTTTTTAATTTGTGAATTTTGCCACATATTGCACTTTTCTCTCTGCAAAATGGATATTTGTTTATGAATGGTATTTTTTTTCTGCAAATACATATTAAATTAAATATATAGTTTCACTTTGCCGCAAATGACAAAAATTTGCTTTTTGAACTTTACCACAAATTGCAATTTTCTCTCTGCATATATTGCCTTGAAGGGCACCTTTCTCTCTGAAAAAATAAAAATAAATTACCTTTGCCACAAATTGCCTTTTTCTCTTTGCAAAATAAGTAACTTTGTGACAAATGGCAATTTTCCTTCTGCCGAATAGTTATCTTTTCCACAAACTGCAGTTTTCTCTCTGCCAAGACTGCTCTATTGAATATGACTTTTCAGTGTATGTGCTCATAAGTATAAACGTGTGTGTGTGTGTATTTGTGGGTGTGTGTTATGCCTTTGTCTGGCAGGCTGTGCCCCAGTGAAGATGCTGTTGTCTGGCAGGTACTTCATCTCCAGGGAAAAACAGGCTTGCTCTTGCACTAAAACATTTTCCCCCGGAGAAAGTGCACACACAACGACACACATGCAAGCTCACACTCTGTATTTGACATAGTACGAGGAGGCTAAGGAGATGTCATGCACCATGTCTCCCAGTCCTTTAGGTGTGCTGTGTGTGTTTGTGTGTGTGTGCATATGTGTTAAGCCCTCTTGGATGGCGTCCAGTGCAGTGCTGCGTGAAGAGAAAACTCCTCCTAATGAGATCACTCTCTTTTCCTCTTGGTTTTCTCCCCTCCTGTCTTTAATATTGTTTAATCGAGGGAGAGCAGGAGGGAGGGAGTCAGAGGGAGGGATGAGAGAAGAGAGAGGAGCAGATTAGATGTACTGAGGTGGCACTAATGGGGTCTTAAGTCTATGGCTTAAAAATCAGTTTGTGTTGGGCTGGGGTTTTTTCACAGCTGACTTCTTCACAGCTGTATCCTGGACCAGGTCGCTTGCCAATTCTGATTGTAATCTTTTCACCTTTCCTCCTTTCTTCTGCTTAAGCAGGGCTGCACAAAACGTGTCGTATAGATGCAGTGTTTACATGGAAACCAAGTACTAGTTGTTTCAACATATGTTTTGAGATATAAGACATAAAAGGGAACGTATCATGGAAACCTGAATTTTTCTGCCTTTGTCCCCAGTCCACCCAGATTACTTATGGATATAAGGCTGCAGAAACCATGTCACCAACAGGAACTAATTAGCATATGTTCACCAACATTTATATACCAACACCTGTTCAGTCTTTATGTGATGATGAACCTATAGGACTTCCTTTCTGAGTACTGAATGTGCTTCTCTTGTGTTCATTGGGCTAATTATCTGAACGTGTATCCTGAACTTTGTTAATAAAGCATCATTTAGTCTGTTTGTGTAATGGAATAATAATAACGACAGTAGCCAAAAACAGTCAGAGGGTCAGAGAGAGGTTGGAAAATGTAAAATGCTGACTGTTTTCTGTGTAAGAAACCTTGACTAACATCTTAAGTGAACTTCAGGGGAAAATTGAAATGCTTTAGAAGTGTAGAATATGGCCCCTTTTAAGTATTTTGACAGTTCTTACATGGTAATGACAGGAAAGAGCTAACCGCATGAAATTAATCACAGGCTGCTCTATGAATAAGTGAAAGCAGCTCTCTGTGAGGTCCTAGAGGAAATGTGAGTCACATGATTGTGACATGTTTGAAGTGATAAGCAGTTTTTGTTTGCAGATCATGATTGGTTACATTATCTGACGTCTCTTTGTAGCATTTGTTTTTTCATGTTGTGGATCCACTTTTTAATTAGCTCATTAGCTTATTATGGCCTTATTAAGATCAAGGTGATTAAATAAACAAGTCCTCTCTGGCTCTCACATATCATTGTAGAGAATAGCAACATGCTTTTGATTAACAAAAAACACAAAGCATAAAACACAAAGCAAAAAACACAAAGCATAAAAACAAAGGAAACAGCCCTGATATGGAGTCTGCACTGCGGGCAGCTCGGTTGGGTTTGCTGTTGCTTTTCACTGTCAATCTAAAGTTTTCTATCATCAGCTCTGACTGCTGAATCTGATTCTCCATATATTTGGTATGACACTGCCATACTACTCATAATAGGAATGAGGGATGCAGGATATGTACTGTACACAGTCTGGGGGACCTGATTTGCCCATATTTGCAGAAGTAAAATCTGATATGAACTGTAAGCTGTCACAACTGTAATCTTAACATCTAATTTGTGACTCATTTGTTGATTGTCATGTTGATGTCAGTTGACTACCAAAAGTTATGGCTTTTTTTACTCAAGCTTGGATTATAAATGGAAAAAATATATCTATGCTATTTTGACATGTTTGCGTCATTTTTGTTTTTGTTTCTTTTTTTGATGATGATGATGATGATGATTAGACATTTTTAGATAGTATTGAATTAAAATTTCAAAAAACAACAATTTTTATTTCCAACTTAATGACATGCATCATTAATGAGATCATGCAGCAATGTTTACTACTGTTTAAAGCATTTAGCATGGAATAATGCTACTGTTCCTTTGCCATCTTTGTACTGTAGAAAAGAGTTACAACTGATATTAATATGCAACATGTGAGGTCATGTGACTAGTAAAGCATAAGACAGTTTGAAATGTTTGTCATATTTTATCATTGTTTTTGTGTGTTTAAATATTGTCTGGTATATTGTATGTCCATTGTAGCATGCAGAAGGCTGTGCATTCTTCATTTCAAACTCATCCTCTGTGTGACCACAGGTGGGGACTGTGGGTGAGGACGAGGAATGGAAGCTTCTGTATGAGATAAACAGTCCACCAGCCTCAGACACTCTGGAGATTCCTCATCTCATTCCCTTCACTCAGTACAGGTGAGCTTTTTGCTCCTTTGCTGAATGGAAACCTACTTTCCCATCAACCTAGCAGGGTTTCTGTGTAAATTTCAGCTGTTTATGTCCTTTCAATATTGACCAAACACTCATTATACTTCCAGCTCTCCCTGCGTTATGTATCTCCAGCTTTTTTTTCCCCGGTTTTTCTTCATTCTCTCTCTCTGTCTTCCTCTCACTCTCCTTTTCTAATTCTCTCCATAATTGATTTCCTCAAGGTCCTGTGGAAAGATTGCCTTCTGATTCTCAGCACACTATCTTGTCCTAAAGGGATTACAGATGATCAGAGGCTGTACAGATCTGTTATCCTGTCCAAAATTCCCCATTCTCCCGCTACTCAAGAGCAAGACCTGGGAATTAAAAACGCTGTTTTTGTCTCTCCTCACCTACATATTCCTTTCAGGTTCAGGATGAAGCAGGTGAACATTGTGGGTTCGAGTCCCTTCAGTCAGCCCTCTCGTGTGATGCAGACCCTGCAGTCTAGTCCAGATGTTTCCCCGACAAATCTCATAGTAATTTCTGCAAGTGAAACAAGTTTAAGGATTCGCTGGGAGGTAAGAAATGATGGTGAAGTTTGCACCAAGTACAGGTTTTCTACATCTAAATATGATTTTGTGTTCAATACTATACTGTAAAAAAGTCTGCAGTCAGTATGATTCTTTTTCTCTTTCTTTTTTTTTTTTTTATAAATTAAAACTTCTATATGAAGCAAAAATGGATTCAATTTCGGTAAGAGCCTTGTGACACTTTAGTAATAGCTGCTGAAAATTCAGTTTTGCCGTCACAGGTATAAATAACATTTTAAAATATAAAATTAATATTTTTCCCAATCAGAATGAACCATCATTTTGACCATTAATGAACCATATTAATAAATAAAAAAAAAATAAAAAAAACCTGTTTCCAGATTTTCAGTAAAGGAATATTTAATATTTTCACAATATTTAATTATTTTTATTTATATACACAATGCTATATTATGTTGCAATAATGTGGCAAAATATCCACATTCAATTTTTTATGAAAACATGTTAATACGTTTAAAATGCCACCCGGGACTTTTTAGAGACACAGACAAATTTAATCAGTTTTTAATCGATTTATTATTTTTATTTATAATTATTATAATTATTATTATTTAATATTTTTTTTTTTCCAATACATTCTGCCAAACATATGCAATTTATAAGAACTAAAGAGCTTAAAAATGTTCTCATGTTGCATCGAAAGGTAGTGGTTCTGGATATTTGTTGTGAACTTTTATCTTAAAAACTGGAGCTCTCATAAGAATCTAGCCATTTATGCACACTCAAACGCATGCAGAGACGGCCACAAATACTGTCTGTTGCGTTTCTGTGCGCACACTGTATATGTGAGGGATATACTGGAAGAGGTTGACAGCTTATATTTCCTATCTGTTTTTTGCTATCACAAGCAATAGTACCTGTCAGATGTAATTGCGGTTATTTTCTCCTTCAGTTCTCTTTTTTTCCCTTCTCACCTTTTCAAAACCTGAAGAGCGATCGAATAATCTGAGTTGTAGAGGCACATTACATGAAGGCTGTCATTACATAAGACAGGACTCCATTTAATCTAAAAAAATGGTCCCCTGGTCGTAGTAACACATTTGTGGGGTGTTGGTGCTAAAAAATGACCCTCAGGACATAATAGTGCTTAATGCAGTACTTCAAAATCGCTGAAATCGAAAACAGTGACCTCTTAACCTTTTTTATGGATAGTCATTTATTACACTCATATTCAAACTTCTATGTAGCAGCCATAAAATAAAAGGATATACCTTTACTGCTCTTCTGTCATTTACCAAGCAACCCAAGTTTCTTAAGTGTTAGTGTCTTTAATGAGGACAATTTGCATTGGAAGATGTATTTTATGAGGAGTTGCTGTGGAAATGCATTGACCTTCAGAAGTATTTAGAAAGCAACACTAATTAGTTTTGATTAACTGAACCATTCTGGTGTTTCAGCACAAAAGTCTTATTCACTAGCCACTTGTAATCTAATTTACCCAAACTGAAAATAAACCCAAGTGAAACAAGCTCATCAAAATGCTTGTCACGTGTTGTAGATGGACTAACACTCAAATGGACATAGATGAAATAGCTTTTAACGATTTTTTTTATATCACATCATAAATTAAATCGTGATGTTACAAGCAACTAAAGATTTGCAGCTTATCATGAAGACCATAAGAAGTCAAACACTGATTTGGCCCATACCTATGAAGACACTTGCATCAGCATTCATCAACTAGCCAAAAGCATTTGAATAGAAATGCTTTCAAGCAGTCAACGTACTGAAGCTGTGAACATCGTAAGGTTTTGAGTGTGCATTAAAGTACTAGGCAAGCAACCCTGTGCGAACTCTTGGCATCCAATGCTGGAAAATGTCTCCGAGCCATGTGCCAGCGTGAGGCTGAAGCAGGCGAGGGACTGAACTGCATTACAGCCAATTTGAAATGTCATTTAATTTATGTTTATGAGGAGATTAAGGAACTTCCTTTCTGTTTGCTGCACACAATTTGATGCTTGTGAAGGTTTTCATTCATCCAGATCATCGTAGAACTTATCCACTGGGATCCAATTCCTGCTAAGTAAGATTAGCATGCAGAAAATTTGTTCAACTTTTTCAGCCCTTAAATTTCGTTACCATACGAATACAATGGTGGTAACCAAAATGTGTTTGGACAACTGAAGTTTCTCTTAATATTTTCTGTTTTCATACACTACTGGTTAAAAGTTTGGGGTGGGTAAGATCTTAAGATCTTAATTTGATCAAAAACAGTAATATTATAAAATGTTATTACATTTTAAAAAAGTTGTTTTCTATTTGAATATATTTTAAAATGTAATTTATTCCTGTGATTAGAAAGCAGAATTTTGAATATGCTCCGAAAAAAAAGAAGTTATTATCAATGTTGAAAACAGCTGTGCTTCTTAAAATAATTTGGAAGCAATGATAAAAAAAAATTCAAGATTCTTTGATAAATAGAAAGTTTAAAAGAACCGAATTTTTTTTTATAAAAATCTTTAGCAGCTAAGGTTTTTTTTTTCTTTTTCTACTGACACTTTATAAATATAATGGGTCATATATATATATATATATATATATATATATATATATATATATATATATTTTTTTTTAGGAATATTACTGACCCCAGACTTTTGAACCATCTTGTATCTATCTAATTTAATTGCATTAGACAACATTGCAATTTTTTTTTAATAACTTACAGCCATATTATTTTTGGGAAATGTTTTGTTTAAAAAGTGTGCAGGAGTGCTGTTTCTATTTTTTGTTATCTAATGCAATGAAATTCATATATTTTAAGTGCCTGGTGTGTTCAGAAATGTTGAGGACACTCTATATAAGCTTATCCTGTCAAACCATTTTACATAGAATAATTTTACAAGAGCACTTACAATCCAATTCACAGCTTTTGGGTCTTATAATTGATGTTGGTTTATCAAAGTCTTTCCCACCCCAAAGATTTTCCTCTTCATCTTTTGTAGCCGCTTCCAGAGGCAGCTTATAACGGAAATCCTGAAAGCGTGGGTTACCGTGTACGTGCACAGAGAGCAGACAGGCTTGGCCTGCCCCGGATGGAGACCATTTCTGAATGCCTCTCTCGTGAGGTGACGGTGGAGGGTCTTGAGGAATGGACGGAGTACGAGCTGAGTATTCAGGCTTTCAACGGCATCGGGCCTGGACCCTGGAGCAGTCCTGTGCTGGGCAAAACTAAAGAGTCAGGTGACACAGCAAAAAACTTTCCATAAAACATGCTTGCTTTAGAAGTAACTTCTCCACTTTTGATTTTTACAAGAGTACCGTTCAAAATAAATTATAAATGAGTGATTCATGTCATGCATTTGAGGAAAAGAGACAAAATAGTTGATGTTTTGTATGTAACCGAATTATGTTAATATAAGCATTATTGTGTTATGGTCAAATTTCCATTTTGATCATTTTTCATTTTATTTGTGCTTTATTAGGTGGATAGCATCAAATAAATACAGATATTCACATGATTAATGCCACAAGTTGCTGTGTTCCTTAGTAATTCTAAACAAGCTATAGTTTAGCTGCGCCCTACTAGCCGATTTTTAGTCGTAAGCTTCATTTACATAGCCTTTGGAGATTCAGATGGAGTCTGTGCCTGAGGCCACATCTCGCAGCGGGTGGGTTTTAGCAGCTCCAGCGACTCCCTGCTGAGTTAATGATCCTGTCGACCCCTAGACAACTTCTAGAAAGTTTGAAATGATCAGAGGCAGCTGGTGAGGTGGGCACTTGTGGCCTTGGCAGTGACCACTTACAGGTTTCAAACATCCATTTCTCCATGAATTTTCCTGTTGATTGTGAAAATGACATTCACTGTAGAAATTTCCACAGCTTTTTCATGACCTTTGCAGATTTTATATGCTTTCCAGTCCTGGAAATCACACTTTTGAAACCCTACAATATTTTTCAGGAGTGTAAGGATCCTACAGTTAGCTACCTCTCACATTGAAGAACCAACAAACATGATGTGATTAATTTTTTGTCAGAAAACTTTAAACCACATAATGCAAACACAATTTTTTGTGCAGTTCTCTTACACCAAAATAACAGAACAAAGCCCAATTCGGACGATAATTGTTTCTCATGGGGACATAAACTAGTTTCAACATTTCCAAGGGTTAGTCTGTGATTTTATTGCTGTCTGAATCCAGAATGTCGGTGCCCACCACCTGAGTAAAAATCCCTGGCCAAAATACCCACAGCTTTTTTCACAAAAACCAAGGTTATGTGGTAATTTAATTGCGTCTGAATCCTCTCCGAGTTTACAAGAAGTTATCAATTCAAAATTCAAAAAATCCTTTTTGACCACTGCCGAACACCGTACAGGAACTGTTGCACTTGACCGTAATTTGCATGCATATTTATTACTGAAATGCTGGAAAGTATTTACAGGAACAGTATTTCATGACTGCTCCACCACAGCGAGTGGGAGCTATTAAGAACAAAAAGAAGAAAGAGAAGAAAAGCACGTAAACATCGGAAATGGGTCATTATTATGGCAGCAACAGGTATCTAATATAATTTTTTTTTAAATTATTATATAAAATTGTATATATATGTATATACAAATATATAAACCAAGCAGTTTTATGTTTACCTTATGTAAATAAAAGGATGCATTAACTTATTTCTGCTAATCTCCACATTTTTAATGGCATCCATCATTTTGAGAGATAAAATGCCTCAGTAAACAGAAAACCATTTCAGCAATAACGTGTCAATTTTTTATGCAACTGGCCACATGAGCAGCACGTTCCTGGGGTCGTAGATCATAGGATCAGAGAAGTAGCTTCTCCACTGTGAATAAATGTGCATCTGAATCCATGATTTTTATCACTGAGGTGCCATGTAAATTTATATTTACCAATGCTCACATGAGAAACAATAACCATCTGAATAGGACTTAAGAAAATCTTTTTCTCACTGAAGCTGTGCATGAACATACTGTATGCTGGCAAGCCATGAAGGAACAACTATACATCACATACAATCACTGGATAAAGTTGCCCCTTCAAATTGTATCCTAAATTAGTCTATTACAAGAATTTATACTCACGCGGTTCTCCTGTTCTTATTTCAGTGAAGCTTCACATGACAAGAACTCATGGAGAAATGTCAGAGGATGATGTTTAAGTTCTCAGACCTCCGTTTTTAATCAGTACACGTGACAGACTCCAATAGAAGAGAGTGAGATTTCAGCAAAAAATAGTCAATAGATGTGAAACCCTGACCAAAATAAATAGTTTTGAGTCAGCTGGTAAGACATCAGCCTTAGGCTAATGAGCTGTATTACTTGGTGGAATTGTTTATTCGCATTATTATTAATGATAATTGGAGTCTTTTACCGTATTGTTGTTCCAATATGATGAAAAACAGCCTTTAAGTGTTGTAAAATCACTCTAACACACAGCCTTGAGTAGGTTTTTGTGTTAGTATAAAATGGCTTTTCATATGGGTGTGTTTTCAGTTCCCTCTGGTGCCCCAGAAAATGTGAGCGCAGAAGCGATGAGCTCCACAAGTATATTGGTCACCTGGGGTTCGGTCCCTGAACACCAGAAGAATGGACACATCCTTGGTTACAAGGTACGGTTACTACATCAAAGAGAATGCTTTAAGACCCTTAAAATCCCCCACAGGTTTGGCTGGAGAGTTCTGTCGGCCAAAACACTGCAGAAGGGTGAATTTCTACTGTATATGGAGACATATCAGTGCTTGTTTAGGAAGATATTTTAATATTTTAACAAGCAAATGTGTTTATTTATTTATTTAGTATGTACAATGAAATGGTCAAGTATTTTAAAAACATGAAACCTTCATATATATGATGACATAATTGTAATTTTACCGTGAATTATCCATTTGTTCAGACCAGTTATATACTGTATAATATACATAATCATTTAGTGGGCTGAAATTGCAGGATTTTACATTTTATTTTTGTCAAAACTGATATTATTTCAACTGTAAGGTTGTTTGAGTCATAGTTTCTGCAGTAATTTTACAGTTTATGATGTTATCATAGACATTTGTGTTCTTTCAAAAGAATGTTGCCACCTAAACATGTATTTCTATTCTAATATCACCATTTTCTGAAATGATTTTAACTGCTGATAACAGAGTCTGCAGGTATATTTAAAGTCGACAGGAAATGAAAATTCAACCTAATTTGTAAAATCATGTTATCGATCTTATTGTGAATGCATATTACATTTTTCAAAATGTTTCGACCTTGTGATGTTTTTCAAAATGTCAAATCTCAATCTTGTGGCAAAATGACCGACTTCTCTCTGGTGATGTGTCGGACTTCTCAAGTTATTTAGTCAGCGTAGACCCTGCTCTTCCAAAATAAACAGCAAGCTCGCATTCAGATTTGCCTCCATCCAATCATCAACCAATGGATTTTCCCTGCCCTACATATGAATATACATTACAATATGGAAGATCTATTGCTGTTTACATTAAATTGCAACTTAAGTGTAAGTGTTAAAAAAACTATATATATATATATATATATATATATATATATATATATATATATATATACATACATACATACAGGTATATCAACAGCCAAACCACCACATAGCAGAACCACTCAGAAGCACCGTAGCAAAAAAAGAGTATGCAGTACATTTCTACACATCTAATGTAATGCTTGTATCATGCTCCAAAGGCACTTTGTACCACAAAGAGATGTTAATACACACATCTACAAAAGTTTTTCCTCATGCCTTAATGCACACACATTCAGCCGAACATAGTCCGTATTGTGTTAATTTTGAACACATCTATAAAGTATGTGAAGCTATTGAAACCCCTGTGCACTGTTGCTTGTATAAGGCTTTCTCAATTTTATGCTTAGGCTGTGTAGAGTGACATGATGCAAGATCATGAAATTGCTGAAACAGTTTTTTCTTTTACACACTGTCGGAAGAAGCCAATTGATAAAATGCTTACACTGTAAAAAGCGGGGAGGAAATGAAATAACACATTTAATTATTGATCACTTCTGAAGTCAGGACCCAACTTAGGCAAAATGTGGAACTTGTTTTGTCTTAATTTTTATCTAAAGAAACAGTGATGTTTGCACATGCAAAAGATGCTGAAGTGTTGTTAGCAGTAGCAGTGTGGTTGACTTCTAGCCCAAGTCAAAAGAACCCATCTCTACTGTACATCTCTATTGCAATGGACACACTATAAAGTTTCAGGAGTGACAACCGCATTTATATATGGTATTAAATCTCTTAAATTTCCTTTAACTCCAGGAGTAAATTTGCGTTTGTCATGCGTGTAAATTAGAGCTGCAGATACCAAATTTAGCTGCAGTATGTGCATGACCATGATATTCTGGTCTATTTAATCATCCATTAGGGGTTTGCTCAAATCCCTATCCTTAAGACTGAGTAGTATATATAGAATGGTAATTAGCGAGCACTACTACACACTGTACAGTTGTTGTTGATTTAAGGATGTTCCAACGCTCTATATCACATCAAAACTGTTTCTGTGTGACCTATATTTCCTTGTTTCCTTTTATCGCTAGGTATTATACAGAGAAAAAGATTTAGAGCGGGCTCCCCAGGTCCAGCTGGTGAACGGGAACCAAACTCACTTGCTTCTTTTAAAAAACCTCAGGAAATTCATCCTGTATGAGGTTCAGGTGCTCGCATTTACACGTGTCGGAGATGGACCACCCAGCCTCCCCCCCACAGTTGAGAGAACCAAGGATGATGGTAAGCAACTAATAAAATCAATGCATCACCCACTTAACAGAAGGCATCATCTAATTCTTCACACATTCCCACTGGTTCTGACAAATCAAACACGCATAATAAAAGCAAAAATAAATGTTCACACACACATTGGGTCAAAATTAGACTTTGAGTGAAAGCTACCCATTTAGCAGATGTTCCTTCACCTACTCACACACCAGTAAACACGCACACACACATTAATAATACTAGCTCATAGTTATGTCCTGCTACATGCTCTGGTGGTTTCCAGCTGTGCCCGACATTCAGACTGGCATTACCTCCCACGTGGCTCCAGACACAGACAAACACACATGCATGCTCGCTCACACTTCTGCCTAGCCTCCTGGTGCTCCCACTGCATGAAACCTCATCCTGCATTAATGCATCGCTTGAGTCACCTGTCTGAACCACCTCTCACTCGCTCTGTTTTTTATCCCAACTCATAGAAAAGAAAAATCACTAATGACATCTCGATTTGTTCTTAGACAGCTGTGACATTAAATGTCAACTTTTGAAGGTGTAATGCTTTTTAGATATTCTTCCTAAGAAAAAAGATCCAAGAAATCTCATTTGTGTCTTCTGTTTCTCAATATAAATGGTTCAGTATTTAATTACTATAATTATTTTATTTATAATTACATTTATTATGCGCAATAATAAAAATGTCCTTATATACTAATACAGTAAAGCAATTGCACATTTTTAATTACAAAAAGAAAAACATAAATTATTCAATATGCAATTAGTATAATTATTCATTTTAATTATTGTATTTATAATTATTGTATTAGTTTATAATTATATTCTCTGTTCTGTAATGAGCAATAATAATAAATATTATTGAAATAAATACATTAAATTTTAATTATTAAAATTAGAAATTGCTTTTATAATTATACAAATAAATACTTTTTTGTATGTATTATTATAATTGATGGTATTTATTATTTATTATTACATATTTATTACAATAAATATGATTAAATCTGGGAATTAAGTATTATTATTTTGCATATTTAGTACAATAAATATTAGTATGATTGTATTTGACAAATTTACTATAAAAATAAATGTAAAGTCATTACTCTTTTTCACAGTGCAGTAATGAAAATGAGTTGTTTTTCAAATTATGGTATTTAAAATGTGGAGTGAAAATGTGCCTAGTTATCATGAATCGAATGTCATACTGAAAAAAAGAATAGACTTAAAAATAGACTTCTTCTAAAGTTGAAGTGAAATATGACTTTACATTACTTGACAGTTTTCATGAGGTTAAACCATGTGTGAACCTCATTAAGTCTCCTGAGCTATGAAAGAGCAACCCTCTGAGCAATCAAATTTCCTTCTGAAAGTTTCTCTCAGAAATATGTACTCACATGCATGCAATATATTTCCACAGCAAGGGAAAGTAAGCTGCCATCTTTCCCTTTGAAATGAGTGAGTGTGTTCATATGTGGACTGTGGAGTCTTGCCAGCGGAATGACAAATGCCCTCTTTCTGTCATTTTTCTTAATCGGCTCAATGGAGCAACATTCATTCGGAAATGTACAGGGATACCAGGGATACCAGATACTGGAATGTCTATGTGATTATTCTCTACACACACTGACTCACACTTTACACACATATCAGAAGTAGTAGATTACCAGTACTGTTGGCCTATTGTCCACTGGCAGAGTTAAATGTGTTTTATGAGGGATTAAGAAACACTAATATTTATATTTATGGATTTAAGGAATTAGAAGTTTACAGGGAGATTTTGTGTGTGTGAGAAGAGATTAAAATGTCGCGTTAAAAGCTTGGCCCCACAAACAGATTTTTTGAAGTGTTTGAAATATGTGCTACATTAGAAGAAATCAGAATGTAGACTACAGTAATCTCTTTTAAATAACATGTTCGACTGTGTATCCTCTTTCTCTCTCCCTTCCTCTCTTCTCTCCAGTTCCCGGTCCACCTGTCAGGTTGGTGTTTCCAGAAGTGCGTCTCACGTCTGTCAGAGTCGTCTGGCAACCTCCCCCCGAGCCAAACGGCATCATTATGGGTAAGAGAACAGAAACGCTAAACAAGCAGCTCCACACACATTTATCAAGCTATAAATAAGGCCATATCGCAGAAATCTGTTGTATTGTATAAAGCTTATTATAATCATTTAACACTAACCCTAAAAGAAAACATTTCTACTAAACAAATTAATAACTAATGCATTTAGTATAATATTGTAATATTGTATTATACATTTTTAAATAGATTTTTACCTTTTTTTAATGAATCCGTAATCTGTTATTTATTTTCCTTATTAATAATTTTACTTTTTTTGAAGTAAGTTTTGCTCAACAAAGCATTTATTTATATAAATAATATATATATATATAACATCTTTTGGATGGTGGAAAAATTATTCTTTAATGTATAGAAATTTCAATTTCAATAGAAATCTTTTGTAACATTATAAATGTGACTTTCAGTCAGTTTAATGCAAATTACAAATAATACAAATAATTAGAATACCAAAAATGATCCGGAAAAGAAATAAACATTAAAAGAAATATTACAAAAGGACAGTTTAGGAGATTTATCTTATTTCTGAGTACATTTTTCCACATAATTTAACTAATTAGCAAATTATAGCTTAATTATTAAAATGATCTCCTGTGTATTGATGTATTTACAGATATTATAACTCATATCCTTGTAAAGGCTTCATGAATGTAAGTCGAATGTAAGTCGAATTCCTCATCTGTAAGTCGCTTTGGATAAAAGCATCTGCTAAATGAATGAATGAATGTAATCTTCATCTGCAGTAAAAATGCAGTTTAAGGATTTAAAAAAGGTCTGCTTGTTCCCATTGCACCTTGGGACATTTGAAATGTTATTATTGCAAGCCAGTGTCATGCTTGCTGTATATTGCACTGGAGTCAGTTTGTACATGTGTGTATCATGAGATTTTCTCTATTGTGATTTCAATTGTGTATTGAGATTAAACCGCCTCAGTTTTGCCGTTATCAAGATAACGGGCCATACAGACACAGATGCGCAGCTATAGATGACTGGATTATTGACACTTGACCATCCGTGATGGATCATATAATCCCTTAACAGTGATAGAAATGTGAAGCCTCTTTACCTCGGATGATCTCTTGCCTTTGCCTGTTTTCTACACACACTCATACACAAAGCTCTCTGCTGATTGGGTCAGCCATTCCCCGTAGGATTGAGCGATATTAACCAAAGATCTTCAATCAGGGAAGATCTGTCAGTGTTCCAGCACTCATTTTATCCTCTCAGATCTAGTTATTTTATACGTGAGGATACGCAGATAATGTGACTTTCACAAGGGGTATTTCATTATTCTGTGTTGATTTTCCTCAACAGCAGTCTCTCGGTTACTCTCGCAATTATTGAACGTCTGACTGTACAGTGTGAATAAGTAGTATTCATCAAGTGACCTTGGAGGGATTTCAGATACCAAACCTATAAACTGATTAAGAACAGACCAATAGATCAGATCATCATCATTACACTGCAAAATTAAATTAAATTAAACGAAAAAAATATTTAATTTTGGAGTACTTCATCCAGAAATAAGAACTCTTAAGGGCTTTGGACACTGAGTCCGAAATTTTTGCATGTTTTTCCGTTTTTTCGTATTCACCATCCTTTCCTTTCAAAATGCATGCTACGGAAGTGAAAACGCAGAAAATTTAACCTGATCCAAAAAAATTTATGACAGACGAAAGTTTCAGAGGCAGTTTGTGAACATGATTAACACAATGTGAGGTTGTGTTTATTTTTCAACGTGCAAAAATTTCGGACGAAAATTTTGAACTCAGTGTGCAAAGACCTTTACTCCCCTCTGTCGCTTTCTTTCTTCTGTGGAACATTTTCTCAGACTTTTTAGTGATATTCATGAAAATGTTTTTTTTTTTTCCTTTCCTGTCAACTACTGAAATGACAACAAAGCGTCATAAGAGTGACCCGTGCACTGTATTTCATACTACTTCAATCATGATCAAAGTTGTGAAGAAGACATATTAAACAGTATACTGTATGTATATATATATATATATATAAATATATATATATAGTATGCTAAATGTGTCAAATCACTGGTGTAATCTGGATACGTAACTGTTGTTTTATTGTGGTGCAACTTTTATTTTAGTTCATAATTGACTTTCAGTGGTAATCTATTGAAAGCAAGAGCCTGTTAGTGAATATTGATTGGTGGATTGAGGTCTCTCTGGTGTCTCTCTTTGCTTTGGCATTTAATATTTCTCTCTCTCCCTCTCTCTCTCTCTCTCTCCCTCTCTCTCTCTCTGTCAATATCTTTCTCACTCATTATCATCCTCTTTTATTCATCTCTCTAGTTCTCTGTCAGGCTCTGTCTTTATCTCTCATATTGTCTATTTCTCTCTGTCTTACCCTTGCATTGATTTGCATATGAACCTAAAGATGAAGTGTGTAATTTCAGTGGCACTAGCATCACTAAATGGAGTTACAAATATAATTACTAGTTCCACAAACACCACCTCGTCTCCCATTGGTTGGATAAACAGAAACCGCAGTTCAGCATCAAACTCATGCCGTTGATTGAGCCAATGTGGCAGGCTGGTCTGGATGTTTAAAAATCAATGTATGAATGACTTATTAGGTGTCTAGCCATATTAAATAATTAGTTCACTCAGTATTCAGTTATTATTTATACCTGTCAAACCTGTAAAACTTTCTTCCTTTAGTCGAATAAATGAGGTAATATAGTGTAGAGTCTTATGGACTGCTCTTATAAAACTTTTCTAGTGCTTGTGAATCTTTTTGAACTAGAAGCTATCCATACATTGTAACTGCATGGAAAAAGGTGCATTATTCAAAAATGTCACGTTCCGCAGAAATAAACTAATGATAGTTTGGAGCGATTTGATAGGATGAGTAAATGATGAGCTAATCCTTTAAGCTGGGAAAAGGAGAAAGTATTTTAACATTTGAAAAAATTGCATACCTATAATCTCTTAAAAAACAAAAACAAAAAATAAACACAGATATAGCTTAAGCAGTAGCTGTGCACGCAACGATATGTATTAATGAGATACTGGCAGCATGACATACAACTACTTGCTTTTGTCGGATCACTGGCTACCTTCAGAGACTTTATTGTGTGGCTCAGATTTGGGTAAAATACTTTAAAGTAAAGCTAATCTTTTTAGTATACTGCAAGGCACTATAGGCACAAAAAGTATATAGATACATTGAAGATATTGGTACATATATTTTGTTTTGTTTTTTCACAGAAATTAATTCTTTGGTTTAACAAGAATGCATTAAGTTGATTAAAAATGACAGTCAAGATATTGATGTTACAAAAAATCTCTTTCAAATAAATGCTGTTCTTTGAACTTTTCATTCATCAAAGAATCCACAAAAATATTAAGCAGCAATCTGTTTTCAACATTGATACTAATAAGAAATATTTCTTGACCAGCAAATCAGCATATTAGAATTATTTCTGAAGGATCATGTGACAATGAACATTGCATTAATGATGCTGAAAATTCAGCTTGGAATCACAAAAATAAATTACATTTCAAAATATATTCAAATACAAAGCAGTTATTTAAAACTGTAATAACATTTAACATTATAACTGTTTTTACTGTATTATTTATCTTACTATGTATTCAATTTATACCAAAACAGACAAACATGTTAATATCAAATTTACCACGCTACGTTTTTGTTACCATATTCATGTACCATGATATATAAATAGTACCTTAATGTACTATACAGAAAAAGACTGGTATTCCCACCATGAAAGTGTCCTTTTTTTTTTTTTTTTTTTTTGGTAATGGTTTCTCCTGCTCTCCTTCTTTTAGAGCGTTGAATGTCCGATGAAATGTGTTCTGTGGTTAGGGATCATTGATTGCTGTGGTAACAGGGCGCACAAATAAAATGCGTCTGACCGAGGGGGCAACGATCCGACCAATTACACGGCTTACTGCTTTCACCACGGCAACCCAGACATTAAAAAATGAGTACTGAACCACCTGGCATGGGTCACAGCTCTACTATGATAGATGAGGGAAAATACAAAGCCTGAACAGTTGATTGTTGGCCCTTGTTTGTCCTTTTGCCTCCTTCTCTCCATTTCCAGGGCAAAAGCTACTCTCAAACGAAAAAGAAAAGGAAGAAAAACGTGTTGATTAACATGCAAAATAAAGAAGAAAAAAAAGAAAAGAAAAGATAAACCATCACAAGAGAGAGCTCAGGAACAAGCAGGAAAAACAGAGGATTTCGCATGGCCCCCTCTGGGCTTTTTGGGTTGAGTTAGCAATGGCCTCTGAATAAAGGAGGATCTTAGCGAGCTGTGCGTTCGGAGAGGGGAAGAGAGAAAAAGAAAGAAAGGGTGAATAAGAATCTGAGAAGACAAGGCAAAGGGGCAAAAAAGAAAAAACATTGAATTAAAACCAGCCTCAGCTCTGTAGTGCCATGCTAATCTTTCAAATGGAGCATGCTAACACCAAGCATCCCATGTGACAGAGATAAGAACGTCTCCCTCGGCCAAACTCTACAGCACCTCATGTCAAAAACACCCTTTCAGCTGTAATAATCGCTTCCAGGTTAAAGCATGCTCTCAGACTATGGAGATCTTTCCCAGGACACTTTGGTCTTATCATCTGCATTAAAATTAAATGAGCCATGTCTGCAGTTAGAAGAGGATTATTAACTCGTATGTAGGAAGGCTGCTGTTGCGAACTTGTATAATGACCTTACGTATTTAAAAATGTGAAGCCTCATATGTTTACACCGTTGTAATGATAGACACCAGATGGATTGTTATAAGCTGATTTGAAATGTGGTTGTGTGGTTTTGTTATGGCTGAGCTGGAATGTTAATGTTGTTCTTCTCCATACATTGAACGTGTGGGAGGTTGTTTGCTTTTGAGCTCCAAAAACACAAAACAAAATAGTAAAATTATTATTATTATTATTATTATTATTGCTAATCATAATAAATGCATGATAATTAATATAAACAATATTTATAATTAACAGAATAATAATACTATAATAATAATACAATTATTGTTAATTAAACATTATTATTATTATTATAATTATTAAAACTATTAATATTAAGAATATTAATAAATCATGATCACTTGATTTAATTATAATACTAATTCTAGTAATAATAATTAATATTATTATTGTTAATAATAATTAAAATAATAATTTACCAATTTACTATTTATAACTATATATGTATACACACTATATATATATATAGCCATTATAAATGATTTTTATTATTATTATTTTAGTAATATTATTAGAATCAGAATATTAATTTTTAATTATTAGGCTGCATTACTACACAGACTTATTCAGTTAAGTGCGGTTTCTAAGATATATACTTATATTATTCCCTTACAGTGCAAATAATGTCACCATTAATGTACTCCAGTTATGGCTTTGTTACCGCAGGTTATCAGATTTCTTACCGTTTGGATATCAACGACCCCAACAAGTTCACCACGGTTGAAGTGGGATCCAACGCACGTCAGTTCACAGTAACAGGACTGATTCCAGAATCAGTGTATGTGTTCCAAATCACAGCGCGCACTCAACAGGGATGGGGACCCTCGGAGGAGGCCATCGTCATAACGACAGAAAAAAGAGGTATGTTTGAAGGGTCAATGTTCAATTGTGTTGTTATCAAATTGTTCAGTGTTTTACTGTAGAATAATTTACATAAACATTGACAAATCGGATGTGACTACTACAAAAATTTCACTGAAAAGCTTATGTTTTGTGTAGGCAGTTCGCCCGAGCAGAATGTCAGCTGATAAGCAAACTGTTAAAACAGCATCTGGCCCCTCAGAACTGACTGTGTTTTAACCCCAGCTCAAAATTAGCCACGAGCTGGGTCTGTGAAACATGCATATGTCCAGCAGTGACTCATTACACATGTCCCACAGAGCGGCCACAGCCCCCTCGACGACTCACCGTGCCTCAGAAAGGGGTTGAATCTAATAAGCTTCGACTTCATTGGACGGCGGGGGGAGACGGCTCTTCCCCAGTGCGCTACTTTACCCTGCAGACATTAGAGCGCCCGGACGGCGAGTGGAAGACCCACACATCCTCCATCAGTCATAATAATACCTCCTGGGAGGTGGATAGGTAACAAACATGCACATATCTCTCTCTGATTAGTCATAACTATCTGTGCCGGCAACGGCTAGTACAAAACAGTCACTATTAATAGCACAATGTGCTTTAGCTCTGACAGACAGAAGACTGTTTGGAATATGCCGACATGGAAATAATTTAAGCTATAATTCAACAATATAATCTTTTCTGCTGCACAAAAAAAAGAAAAAAGAAATGGTTCGGACATGGTTGAGATGGTTGTGCCATGTTTTTGGACCATATAAGCCACATATTGTTTTGTTTTGTTTTTTGTTAAACCATGGTAATACCATGGTGTTTGTTTGTTTTTTAGATATTCCACAGTTGTACCATTTCCTTTTTGTGGATATGTACTGTGTTGTACCGTGGTAACACTGCTTTTTATTTTTTTTATTTTTACAATGTTAATACTATGTTTTTATTTTATTTTATTTATTTATTCTTTTATGTACCATATAAAATGTATTGGCATTATTAGGATATGCGCAATGCTATTTTCTGAACTACATTTACGTAGACATTTAGTCATTTTGCAGACACTTTTATCCAAAGCGACTTACAATTGGGGAATACATAAAGCGATTCTTCTTAAAAAGGCAAACAGACACAGGAAGTGCTTGTAATACCCAGTTTTTTGAGTACAGGAGAAGGAATAAATAAAGAGAAAGAAAGGTTTTTTTTTTTAGGGTGAAGTCAAGTAGTGATGAAAGAAATTAGTTTCCAGCTGTCGCTTGAAAATTGTCAGGGATTCATCATTTCGGATAGGGGTGGGATGATCATTCCACCAACCAGGAATGGTGAACAAGAATGTTCTGGAAAATTATTTTAAGCCTCTCTGTGATGGTACCACGAGGCGTCGCTCACTAGCGGTTCTCAGACTTCTGGAGGGAATGTATATTCGTAGTAGTGAGTGGAAGTAGGCGAGTGCTGAACCTGTGGCTGTTATTTATGCAAGCATCAATATCTTTAACTTGATGCGAGCCGCAAACAATAACAAGTGCAAGGAGAAAAAAGTGAGGTGTAACATGGGCTCTTTTGGGATCGTTGAAAACCAGTCGTTGCGTTGCATTCTGAATCATTTGTAGAGGTTTGATTGTACTTGATGGAAGTCCAGCCAGAAGAGCATTGCATAAGTCCAGCCTAGAAATAACAAGGGCCTGGACAAGTGCAGCTACCGTTGAATCATCTGGTTGAAATAAGAGATAGAGCTGTGTTTCATCGGCATAGCAATAGTAGGAAAACCCATTTGCCTGTATGATGGGACCCAGTGATGTAGTGTATATGGAGAAGAGGAGGGGTACAAGAACTGATCCCTGAGGAACACCAGTCACCATTCGATGTGCTTTGAATATCTCCCCTCCCCAGGGGAATTACCACATAAATACCACAATTATGATAATGATTTAGTCCCATGGTATTTATACCATCACTTCACCTCACATTACTGCTACTGGGTGAAAGAGGTAAGGTGAGAATGAAAATGGTTAAAATGAAAAACAACCTCAATTGAACTGAAGCAAACAAAGCTATGCTATTTACAAGAATTAAATTAAACAAGACATGTTGGATATTTTATATTATGGCCATGCAGTGACACTGATGAGACATCAAGGATAAAAAAGGAAAGGGAAATCGACAGATAGCCAGAGTGAGAGTAAGAGGGAGAGAGAGACTGCAATCGTAATCAGACTGACCATCAGGTGGCATAATGTCTAATCACAGATCCATTCAGCTCCACCAGCTCGCTAACCTGTTTTCTGCTCTCCAGCACCAGCTCATATTCTTTCACCCTGCCTGTTCGTTCTTCTCATCATCACCTGTCTGATTCATGATGTCATCTTCGTTCAAGTCTCTAAATGTCCACTTGCATTAAAGAGAAAGGTATATTGAGCTAAAGGACATGCCTCCGCATAACACCATCTTTCTCAACCTGTTTTGTAATGGAACCATGGGACCATTTCTGCATTCAGTACAACTCAATTAACCACAACCAGAGTATGTGAGCGGAGCCAAGTGGGAGTGGATTGCAGAGTGGAGCAGTGTGATTTTTTTTTTACTGGAGTGAGGAGCGGATTTTTTAAAAGTCAAAGCGTTGTGGTTTTAACTCGCTTCAGGAGCATTCCACCGCCGCTCCATCACGAGTGCAATTCATGCAAACTGCCCATAATAAAACTGAATATTTAGCAAGAATTCACATGTTAACATATTTAGCTAGCTTGATAGATAAGTATCACTCAAATCAGAAAGACTGTGAAGGCTATGACAGCTATATGGACAAGAGCGGGAAGTTATAGTTCTGAATATATAAATATATATATATATATATATATATATATATATATATATATATATACTGAATATTTTCAGCTGAAAGCATGATTTAAACAAGTACTACAACATTTATTCACACGCAATCGCTCTCTCAATAATGCATTCAAACAAATGTAACCTTACAGTGATAACTCATCTGTATCCGATTTCGAATGAGCAGAAATCTGTAAGAAATGCATCGATCCATAGGTAAAATAACTGATGAAAATGTTTTATCACAATCGAAATATGCATATGCATATATATTGTTTGATCAATAATACTGTAAACAGAAGTATTATGAAATATTGTTATAGTTTCAAATATTTAATATTCTGATTTTACATTTTAAATGAATCTTCTCATGGCAAAACTGAATTTTCAAGTCTTCAGTGTCACATGATCCTTCAGAAATCATTCTAGTAAGCTGATTTGTTGTTGAAATAAATTTCTTCTAATTATCAATGCTGAAAACAGTTGTGGCGCTTAAACTGTATTTGGAAACCATCATACATTTTTCAGGATTTTTTTGATCAATATAAAGTTCAAAAGAACAGCATTTATTTGAAAAACAGTTATTTTGAGCAAAGTTTTACTTACCTCAAACTTACTGACCCCAAACATTTTAAACTGTAGTGTATATTTCATCATATTTAATACAGTAACATTTATTTTATGGACCATAGTGAAGAACCACTTGATTTCCTTTCATTTCCTACTTCATTTCATTTCAGAGAGAAGATTATTACATTCTGAATTTTTCTATAACCTATGTGGCAATGTAAAGGTCCCTATTGATATGTGCTTGATCTACTATTTATGTTCTGTATAGTTTGTGTGTATGTGTTGGTACAGTTCTTTGCTTCAGTTTGTCTCGTTTTCTTTCTCTCACTGTCACGCACACATTTTTCATAATTGCATGAACCGAGTGTTTTGAACCAAGAGGAAGTTTGTGTTCAAACCATCTTGATTCTCAGAGGAGTAAATGCCTCCAGCTATTAAAACAGAAATGCCACTAACAGTCCTCGTCTTCAGCACCCTAATTATAAACACATATACACACACAAACACTCACAACAACACAAGAACCCTCACAGTCTTGATTCTCAAATCCCTAATTGCCCACTTCACACACATGCACACATACAGACTCAAAGTTTCCCTGATAGCCCACTTTGATATACTGTACATAACCCTCAATCCTGTGACCCTTACCCACATCCCCTCAAAGTTTGAAAAACAATAACAAATATGTGCAGTTGACTAATATTAACTAATGATAAATTAATAATGATTGTACATGATCAACATGAAATTCTCAATAATTATTTGAGTCTGGTATCTGTTCAAGGTTGAACTTGAGCAAGACATTGTGCAGACATGTCTACCCAATGGATTGAGATGTATTCTTTTGACTGTATTCATGAATGCATTTTTTATGATAGGTTCCATGTAGTATGAAGTTCTTTCTCTGATTTTCTCAAAAGAAGCATAAAAATGCATCACTTATGGTCCCATGTGAGAGTGATCTAGTGTGTGTGTGTTGAAATGTATCTCTTTTCTTGTAGATTAAAGCCGTACACCTCTTACAAATTTAGAATGATGGCCACAAATGATGTGGGAGACAGCGCTTTCAGCAAAGAAACTGAGCCAGTTACCACTCTGCAGGACGGTAATACTAGAATCTGTGTGTTGTGCAAAGTGAATTATAATTTTTTAGAGTGCTTTTTGGATTTGAGTGTTTGTGAAAGGATCTGTAGTGATTTTTGTTGAGAATTTCTTTTCTTTTTTTAGAGAATTTTTTGATGAGAAAACATAGAATTGCAGGTAGACAGATTTATAGACTGATCGACAGATAAATAGATAGATAGACAGACAGGTAGAATGACAGACAGACAGACAGACAGACAAAACGACTGTCAGACAAGAAAGACAGACCAAAAGACAGACAGAGAAATAGAACGCCAGTTAGATAGACAGATAGATAGACAGATAGGTAGACAGACAGACAAATAGAACAGCAGATAGACATAGATAGATAGATAGATAGATAGATAGATAGATAGATAGATAGATGGATGGATGGATGGATGGATGGATGGATGGATGGATGGATGGATGGATGGATGGATGGATGGATGGATGGATGGATAGATAGATAGATAGATAGATAGATAGATAGATAGATAGATAGATAGATAGATAGATAGATAGATAGATAGATAGATAGATAGATAGATAGATAGATAGATAGTTTGATCAATTCATTGATTGAATGTGTTTTTCTTGTGTTTAGTGCCAGATGAAGCGCCTGTCATTTTGAACGTCAAACCTTCAACCACAACATCTGTGATTGTCCAGTGGCAGGTAAAACATTGTAAAACAATAAGTTAACAGACTTTTTTCAAAACCAAAAATTCTTACCCAGCCCAAAATTTTGAACAGTAATGTAGCTATATTTTAATCAACATTTCACTCTACTCTCAATGAATTTTTCGCTGTTAACTTTGTTGCAGTGTATTATAGTATTGCCTTATCGTCAAAATATTGTCTAAACAAGTTATCTTGGAAGGTATCAGAATGTTGGAAGAGTCTTCATGTAGAGAGTAGGCTTGTTAAAATGCTCACTAAGTTTTGAAACGGCTTTAGCCTATGTAGGTGTCACAAGAACTATTCCGGTCTTTCCATTTAACTGAAGGTTCAGGGGTTCAAATTGTTCTGCAACATTTAATAGCAGACTTGTGTGCGAAGTATTCAGCTGCCCTCTCAATGTTAATTATGTTTGGCAAGCAGGTTCTTAGCCTTACTCTTTACCCTCTAATTAGTTAGCAGTCATTTCACATACCCCTCTATCTATTCAAACACATATGGATACATTTATAAAGCTGGCCTGTTTTGACCCCATCTTAATTAACTTTGCCTATAACACTGATCACATACTAAATAAGACACGTCCATAATGAAATTGGAGAGTGAGAACGTATGTTAGAGTTAGTCAGAGTAAGAACAACCAGATCAGGCCTTTACTGACCTGTGGTCTCGGCTAACTTGTCCTCTGTTGATATGTGCTATCTCCTGGGCTGACGTGCATTGTGCGGTAATTACTTTCTGTCACCATCTTTAACTGCTAATTAGCCAGCAGCAGACAGCAAAGGCACTGTCTTTAACATTCTCTCATTAAGTAGCATCACAGGTCATATGCTGAAAAGTCAGGTGAATATTTCCTAGCCTGAGTTAAATGGAGTAATTAAACGGCAGTCTGCTACTTGGAGCTTGACTGAAACTCGATATGTTTATGTCTGCAGCCGCCTGCTGAGGGAACTGTCAATGGAATTCTTGTGGGATATCGCGTGTATTACCGTGAACTTCCACGTGAGAACAATCCAGAAGAGCCAAAGACAGCAACCAACCAATCAACAATCAGTCCTGAGCTCAGAGGTTTGTCTGTCTGTTGATCTATCTATCTATCAATCAATCTGTCTGTCATTCAATTTATCTGTCAGTCTCTATCTATCTATCTATCTATCTATCTATCTATCTATCTATCTATCTATCTCTATCCGTTCGTCCGTCCGTCTGTCTGATTGTCTGTCTGTCTATCTTTCTGTTGATCTGTCTGTCTGTCTGTCTCTGTCTTTCTGTTTGTCTGTCTGTCTGACTGTCTCTGTCTTTCTGTCTGTCTGTCTTTCTGTTGATCTGTCTGTCTGTCTCTGTCTGTTTGTCTGTCTGCTTGTCTGTCTTTCTGTTGAGCTATCTGTCTGTCTGTCTGTCTCTTCCTTTCTTTCTGTCTGTCTGTCTTTCTGTTGATCTGTCTGTCTGTCTGCTTGTCTGTCTTTCTGTTGATCTATCTGTCTGTCTGTCTCTGTCTTTCTGTCTGTCTGTCTTTCTGTTGATCTGTCTGTCTGTCTCTGTCTGTTTGTCTGTCTGTCTTTCTGTTGATCTGTCTGTCTGTCTGTCTGTCTGTCTCTGCCTGCCTGTCTGTCTGTCTGTCTGTCTGTCTGTCTGTCTTTCTGTTGATCTGTTGATCTGTCTGTCTGTCTCTGTCTTTCTGTTGATCTGTCTGTTTTTCTGTCTGTCTGTCTTTCTGTTGCTCTGTCTCTGTCTGTCTGTCTGTCTGTCTGTCTGTCTCTGTCTGTCTGTCTGTCTGTCTCTGTCTGTTTGTCTGTCTGTTTCTGTCTGTCTATCTGTCTGTCTCTCTGTCTGTCTGTCTGCCTGATTGTCTGTCTGTTGATCTATCTTTCAATTTAATTCAATTCAAGTTTATTTGTATAGCGCTTTTTACAATACAAATCATTACAAAGCAACTACAGAAAATTATGTTTCTACAATATTTAGTAATAGCTTATAAGTGGAGACTGTCAGTTTGTGCACGTATGACAGGATTTGTAGAAAAATTAATACAAGACGTAGTCAGCCAGATGATGAACATTATTAATATTATTAATAATTAATAACTATTATATGATGCAGTCACACTTGTAGCAATATTTGTTAGTTCTGTTGTTGATTCAGGGTTAGCATCATCTGGGGTCCTCTGAGGGTCAGCATCATCTCTTCTCATGTATTCTGGATCCAGACTGGAGCTTGTGTAAATCCTAGTTAGCAAAACATAGAAACAAATAGAGACGTCATTAGCATAGCTGCTGTTCCAACAAAGTAAAATTAATTAGTTTAACCCAAGCTAATGTCTGTCATTCAGTTTATCTCTCAATTTATCTCACTATCTGTCTTCCTGTCTGTCATTCTGTCTTTCCCCTCACTGCTAGAAGTTTTGTCGCAAATTAAAATTTATGTTTTGAATATGATTTTGGGTTGCAATAAAGTAAAATTAGTTGTTTATGTAAATATTATATATAAATATTTTTCCAGTGAAAAATATGTTTTGTCCATGTTGCATTAATTTCAGTTTCAGATGACTAATTTATCTTCTGTGCTCAAATGCATATTAGGCAGTGTCCCTTGTGTAATTTATTCCTCTTATTCTCTTTTCCTCTCTCTCTCTGGGTCTATTTCACAACTCAAACAGCTAAGAGCACTTTTAAGACAGTCAGCAGCCCTTCATTAACTGAATTTGAATTAACGGGTAAGTATATTTTGATATTATTTTAATTGCTGAGTTGTTTCAATAGTTGCAATCTTTGAAGTGTTAACAGAGTCACATTCAAGCCCGAAGGCTTTCAAACTCTCTGTTCTATCCTCTGATCTCCTCTACCTCTATAACACTTCCCCTAGTCTGTGCGCTTTGTTGTTTAGCCTCTGGTTCTGTCACAATCTGCTGTGAGGAAGGGGAAAAATGTAAATCTATTTTGTTCTCCACCTCATTTCCACACGCTTTATCTCATATCCACATCCCCTCTTCTGTCGCCTAGTTGTAAAATTTTGGGGGTCTCTTTCTCCTCATTTCTCTAAACTAGTGCCTTAACACTTTCTGACTGCAACTTCTATCTTATTTTTCTTCATCTTTAATGGTGTTTTTTAGAGCTCAGCAAGTACAGACGATACACGATTGTCATGACAGCATTTAATGTTGTTGGAGAGAGCCCTTCAAGTGCACCTGCTGAGGTGTTTGTGGGAGAAGCAGGTATGTTTTTATGCCTCATTAAGATCACTGTTATGACTCAGCTCTAAAACATGGACCACAAACTAGTAAACCCAAACTGCTTTTTTAAAATGTAATTGTTGTTTGATTTTAAATCTGGTATGCACCGGTATCTGATCATCAGACCTTCTTTCTCTGGTCTGAGCACTTAGCGCTCTGGTAACGTTAACAAGGAGTACATTTGTACATGAGAGATAACAGTGAATATTACTGTATATGCAATGCATCCTCAAAGTCACACAACCTGTTTTATCTGGTTATGAGCTGTATGGGGAAAAAAGTGAGACTTGAATAGCACTGTGTGAACCGATTATCTGCAAAACGCATTAGAAAACACACAGTGGATCCATTTGCCTGACCTGTTGATAATGGTCACAGACCAGTTTCCACTATGTGGGACTGATCAATTTCTCCAGCGACATGCTGTCTGGTGGAGCATTAGTATAAAAACAGTTAATTATGTCTTAAGTGAAGGTAATCAAATATCAGAAATGTGTCAAAATATCAGATCTGTTCTTCACATCATTGTGTAAATGTGCAATTCCTGTAATTATATATACACACACAATATATCTATATCATCTTTAGATTGTATGACCTCCCTTCATTCTATAGGCTGTGTTTGTGTGTGGATGTATATCGCAGTACGTCAAACCTAACTTGACTGTAAACTCATCTGATATGTAGAGCATAATGATATTCCATTACCTAAGCCAATTTAAAAAGTGAACCATGTGCACTAATCAGATAAGTTACTAATCATCTGACCTCTACCAAAGATCTGAATGAGAGTGATGGCACACATCATTAAATATAGCATCCCTCTGGCATGACTTTAACATAGTGTTGTGAATAGTACCGATGTTGGCACCAGTCGGTACTGAAATGGTAAAATTTGTGACGATGCCAGCATTTCCTGTTAACATGTTGAGCGAATTCTTAAACATTTTTCAAGATTCACTTATATTCACTTAAGTATAGAAAGTTCAAAAGAACAGCATTTATTTGAAATAGAAAACTTTTGTAACTTTATAAATGTCTTTCATACTGTACAGTATATATATATATATATATATATATTGTAGGGATGTCCAGATCCGATCACGTGATCGGAAATCGGGCCCGATCGCGTGGTTTCAGACTCGATCGGAATCGGACGTTACCTCCCGATCAGGACTCGGATATATATATATTCTCATTAATTTTTAACACATCTTTTGTTATGCAGTGGCACAGCGTTAGACCCTTTTGACTCCACACAGAAACAGCGACGCGTGCGGCATGACATCACTTTGTTTTCAAGAGCTGGTGTGAATAAATATAGATTCAAACTCAAAGAGACATGATAGTATTAGTTTGCGCATGACCTGATATTTCATTCAGACCCAGAATACAGCGAGATGAACATCACAGAGCGCTAAACTCTCATGCAGTGTGTGTTTCATTCATACTCGAAGCCGGAGCACGCTCTCGCGCTGATATCAGGATATTCCTAATATGGACAAAAGCGTCCAGCTATGCTGTGGTGCTCACAGGAAAACAGAAACTTATGCAAACATGAAGACATTAATATACGATCACGACAATAAATTGTTCTTCAAGTCATCTCCAGCAGGTGATAAATAAAGGATGAACAATGCAGTGCTGATTGACATATTTTGATTGAGTATTTATTACAGTATAGAAACTATTCTGCATTATTATGTGATAAACAGTGTTTGTAGTATATAAACAAATCATTATTATTTGTTATTGTCCAGCATTTATAGATTTCTAAGCCAATTAAAAGCTAGAAATTAGAGAAAAAATAAAGTTGCCTATACTACCAGTCAGAAGTTTTTGAACAGTAAGCTTAAGGTTTTTTTTTTTTTTAAGAAGTCCCTTCTATTCACCAAGCCTGCATTTATTTGATCCAAAGTACAGCAAAACAGTAAGATTTTGAAATATTTTTACTAGCCTATTTAAAATAGCTGTTTTATATTTGAATATATTTCAAAATGTAATTTATTGAAGATCCTGGATCTGTTTTTTCGCTCTTCTTTATTCTTTTTTTATGTATTATAGAAGTATCGTATCGGGACTCGGTATCGGCAGATACTCAAAATCAAATGACTCGGACTCGAGGACAAAAAAACCTGATCGGGACATCCCTAATATATTGGCACCACAATTGGCTACATGGGAAAAAAGGAGAATGTCAAAAGCGTGTTCTAGATTGAAAAGCTAAAGTTTGACAGCTGGCCTGTTTACAGAGACATTATATAATTTTACACATTAAATAAATAATTAACTAACCCTCTTTCCATTCAGTTTAGTCACTGAGAAATGTTATCTGACATTTGGCCTTTACATGAGACAGATCTATCAAGTCTATCAAGTGAATGGTTTTCCCCACTTGTGGTAGACTCATCTCATCCCATTGACAGATGCATGTTTGTTTGTTGCTCAATTTAAAATCATAATTTTGTATGCATGCGTGTTCCCAGCTCCTTCAGTGGCTCCTCAGAACATACAGGTGAAATCTGTGTCCTCCAGTCAGCTGGATATAGAGTGGCAGCCTCCACCCTTCGAGACACAAAATGGAAATATTCAAGGATACAAGGTAACAATACCTTTTATTTTTATACTAATTGTTTATTAAATTCCATTTTTTTAATTGTCAAATGCATATTTACACCCATAGAAATTAACCATAATTAAATAAATAATTAACTAACCTCCTGGTTAAATAAAGGTATAATAATAATTACTTTGCACATTGTACACTATGGGTCAGTAATTTTAATACATGAATTTGAATGCATTCTCGGTTGTTCAGTCAGTTGTGAGCCCTGCATTTTATGAAAAGTATTTCCAAAATCAGTCAGGCAGTCCATCTGTTTACCGGTATAAGTAAACTGTCATTCATCTGCAGTCTGTCCTCCCTTATCTCACTGTCATCTGTTGATTTCACTGCATAAGCTTCCACTGTTGTTTTCATATTTACGCCATCTGTACATCTGTCTCTCATAGAGATTTGAACAGGAACTGCTTATGAATCCTTCTTTCCACAAACACACATACTATCAATTCACAGATATTCATACAATATTTCATTCAAATCTCGTTTCAATGCATGTTTGTGTATTTGAAGGATTCATTTTCCCAAAAATGGACATTTTGTCATCATTTACTCACCCTCGTGTTGTTACAGATCCATATGACTTTCTTTTTACTTTGAAACATTCTTAAAATGTTCTTAGTTGCTTAATGAATGAAAAAATGCAACACTCATACTTCCAAAATTTAGCACATATATTATTTAAAAAATATATCAGAAATATAAGAATATACACCACTGTTAAAGTTTGGGGTCTTTTAATGTTTTTTTTTGTTTTTTTGTTTTTTTTAGAAATGTATGCTTTTATCAATCAAAAATGTATTAAATTGTTCAAAAGTGACAGTAAACTGTTTATAATGTTACAAAAGTTGTCTATTTCAAATTGTTCAGATGCTGTTCTTTCTGATTAGTGGAGAATCTTTATAAAATGTATATCATAGTTTCTACAAAAATGCTATGCAACACAACCAGGTTCAACATTGAGGAGCACCACTCAATTCTGTAGGATCATGTGACACTGAAGACTGGAGTAAATTTTGATTTACCATTAAAGGAATATATTACATTTTAAAATACATTCAAATAGTAGATAGCTATTTTAAATTGTAAAATGATATCACAATATTTACTTTTTTTTTTAACAAATAATGCAGCCTGCAGCATAATTGATTTATTCTATGACTTTTTGGGGAAATTGAAATCTCTTCAAATTTTCAAAATTCCTTATCATTTTTGGGTGAATTATTGTTTTAAGTATGTACAGTACATGTGTCATTCACTTCTTCCCTCAGATTCATTACTGGGAAAAGAAAAGACAGAACGAGACGGAGAAGGAGCTGGTTTTGTTTGTTCCGGATACATCTGTGCACCTGAAGAACCTGACATCCTACACTACCTACCTTGTGCAATTGTCTGCATTTAACACAGCAGGGGACGGGCCGCTCAGTGCAGCCCGTGAAGGACGCACCCTGCAGGCTGGTGAGTCCCACAGAGACCCTGTTACGCTCATCCAGACACATGAAGGCCAGCCGACCATCCGAGACATGCATTCTCAGACCATGTCATTCATCTGGTATTCCTGCTTCCATTAAGAAACTAAAAGTGGAAGTTGTTGCTAAAACCCCAGTTAAGAGCCTTTAAGCAAGATTTGGCAAATCTAAGCAAGTTTGATTAAACCGTTAAACCGTCGAGTGTATGCTTGAGATGCAACCATCTCTCTCTATCTCTCTCTCTGAAGCTCCTGGAGCACCCAGTCATTTGGTGTTTTCAGAGGTGACAGGAAGCTCACTGAATGTGTCATGGGGAGCTCCTCTGCAGCCCAATGGAGTGGTGGAAGGCTACAGAGTGCTTTATGAGCCCACTTCACCAGTTCATGGTGAGCAAGAGATACAGACAAGGAAAAGGAAGAAAGAAAAACTCAATATAATATCTTTTTTTAATACAGATGTATATATAATGTAATATTCATGTAGTCAATTCATTTGAAAGGTGTCAGTAAGACAGTTACAGTGGAGATCAAGGGGAACTGGCAGCGCTGGCTGAAGGTCCGTGACCTGATGAGGGGTGTGATCTATCGCTTCAAGGTTCAGGCCAGAACAATTAGTTATGGACCCGAACTGGAAGCCAATATCACTGCAGGACCAGTGGAAGGTATGTGTAAATATGAATAATAACACAAAGTAATATTTCCATAATAAATCCCACAATAATTAGGGAAGATAGAAATATCCCCTGCAGTTACAGACAGCAGTGCTGGAGGCTTTCTTTGGATTAAATTAGTTGTTGAATATGAAATGACTGCATTTAAATAGTGCTTTTCTTAAAAAAAAAAAAAAACTTTTATAAAACCTGGGACCTACCAGTAAGATGTGATTTTATTATTTTATTTCCTAGAATTAGTCAAAGATGGAAATTAGAATAAGGCTTCTTGAACCGCATGGTTTGATTAGTGCACTGTAATTGGAATGTGATTTTATGTAGCCTTTGAGCAATTGTTCATTCTCAAGACAGCGCCTTCATTGCAGTGGGACGCTGGGCCTCACACAGACAGCCTTCAGTCTTAAATGTTCTTCAGATGAGATGCAGTTGATTCATGTAGGAGCAGTGCATTCTGACTTGGGCGGTTTGGATTATGAAGGGATATGAGCTCTTGTGTAATTGGACAGAATTTTGAGCAAACAATATTGTCTCGCTAACATATACTATAGGGCACTGAATGTTTAAATCATATACCATAGTATTAAAATGGTTCTGCAGATATAAAATGTGAACACACTAGAGTAAATGTATGTTTCTAATCACCTTAAAGACTTTAAATGGTTGTAAGTGGTTTTGTAAATAAATTCAAGTTACTTTAGTATAGGGACCAATTCACACTATTAAGTAGTTGCTTATTAGCCAATATTAACATATTGGCTGTTTATTACTACTTATAAATCACATACTGTACTAATGTCTTATTCTGAATGAAGATATTCTACACCCCTGATCCTACCCAATAACTAATCTTAACAACTACCTTACTAACTATTAATAAGCAGTAAATTAGGAATTTGAGACAAAAGTCGTAGTTAATGGTTTGTTAATACCATGAATTGGACGTTAAGAGAAAGTGTGACTGGATTTCTTTAGAAAAACCTGTAATAAGACCAGGTAGCAAAGCAAATGCAGCCAACGAGTTTCAGGTATACAAAAATATAGATTTTCTATACTCATTTCTTTACATACATACATACATACATAAATATTGAGTGAGTGACTGACTGACTGACTTAATATTAAAAAAATATATCCTTAAAAGTGGAAAATACTAAGGATTGAGTAGTCTTTTCACTTGTAGTGTATTTAAAAAAAATACTGATTTTACAGTGGTACATATCTATAACCATGTCTAAATACCATAGCAAATTATCCTAGCGATATAATGGTTTTGGTTGGTGATTAGACATTGGCACAAAAAATAAATAGAATAAAATAAACAATTCCCTATTAATTTAGGTTTTCCCTTCAATAAACTCCAAATTAAAGGTGTATTAACTTAGTAAGGTAGTTGTCAAGTTTAGTTAGGGGGTAGGGTTGAGGAATCTGTGCTCGTGCAGAAATTAAATTAAATTAAATTAAATTAAATTAAATTAAATTAAATTAAATTAAATTAAATTAAATTAAATTAAATTAAATTAAATTAAATTAAATTAAATTAAATTAAATTAAATTAAATTAAATTAAATTAAATTAAATTAAATCTATGCTCGTGCAGAATTAAGGCATTAATATATGTTTTATAAGTAGTAAACAGCCAATATGTTAGTCATATGCATGCCAATAAGCAACTAGTTAATAGTGAGAATTAGTCCTTAGAATAAAGTGTTACCAAAAAAAAAAAAAAAAAAACCTTCTAGAAAGAAAAGAACACATTCCTCAGAAAGAAGTGGGAATTAAAAAAGACATTCTACGTCTGTGTTACAGGGAACAGGTCAATTGAATCATGACATTAAGCATCAGCTAGTTTATTTAAAAGTTGAAAGGATCTGGGGAACTGAAGTGTGTTAACCGTATACTGAATGTGAATGTTGTCAGGTCACAGTACCCAATAAAGAACATGTTTTGAAGAAGATATATCCCTACGGCTTCCGTGTGACCTTTATAAAATCTAAACCACTTTAGATTGGCAGCGCAGCCAGTAGTTGTAAGCAGTAGAAAATCTTTTAAAGAGTTATTCAGTTATAAAAAATGCATCATTTTCATTCCATCAGCCTGAAGTTAGAAGGCTGTAGTTCAGTCTGAACTGTTATGGTTGAGAAAAATGGCCAGATCCATTTTAGGAACTTGCTTTTTGTGCTGTTATTGATTATTCAGAAAGGAATAATATGGCTTATATAATATGGCTTTCATAGGCTCCCCCGGTTCGCCCTTGCAAACATCAGTCACAAAGTCGGCATCAGCTTTGATGCTTCATTGGTCACCGGGTGCAGAAGGGGCGGGACCTGTCACAGGATATGTCATTGAGGCTCGTCCATCAGGTAAGCAGCAAAATCTCTTGTTCGTCTAGTGCATTACATGACTTTATAATATTAGGTTTATTCTCAATTAACCTTCCTCTTCTGACTTCCACCTCTTTCATCTTTCTTCTCCTCTGTGGCAACCAATTACTTCCCCTCCCGGTTTTCCAATCCTACTTTTCCAGATGAAGGATTGTGGGATACGTTTGTCAAGCATCTCCCACCTGGCAGCTTCTCGTACACCATCAGTCTGGACCGCCTACGCTCAGGTGTGGCCTATGAATTCCGTGTCATCGCAGTCAATCGTTTTGGTTTCGGTGATCCCAGTCCGCCTTCCACTGCAATGTCTGGTAATCTTCCTCATTATATCACACCACTGCATTATATTGAACAATGATGCAAATGATACCCACTGAACAGACTGTCAGCTGGCCCACAGCTTGTTTTTGTTTAGGCTATATCAAATTAAATGTGTTATCTACCCTAAATAACTTCTATTGCATTCTGTATCACAATTAATTTATCTTCATTTTGCCATTTACAAGTATGGGCGTTAGTATTCCATTTCATTTAGAAGTTTCTGGCAGGCCTTTTATTTCAATGAGAATGTTTTTTTCTGTGAACTGTGTGAACTCACTTTGTGGCCTCTACTGCCATCTAGTGTCACACAATTCAACATTCATTCAACCGTAAGAAAAGGAATAAACTGAATACTCATTTAGTTCTCTTGAATTTACTACTGTTACACGTCCCTTAGTAAAAACTGTAATACTGTGAAATATTGTTATGTATTTCAATATATTTAAAAATGCTGTTTATTTCTGACTGCAATAATGTCTGCTGAATTCTCAGCAGTCATTATTCAAGTCTTCACTGCCACAAGATCATTCAGAGATAATTTTTTTATGCTCAAGAAACATTACTTCTTATTATCAATGCTGAAAACTGTTGTGCTGCCTAATGTTTCTGTGAAACCTGTTATACATTTATTTTCAGGATTTCTTGATGGATAAGTTTAAAAGAAAAACATGTATTTGAAATATATATATATATATATATATATATATATATATCAAACTTTTGAACTATAGTGTTTATAATATAATATTTTTTATTTTCAAATGATATACTGTATGAAATGTCAACCGCAAAATGGGAATATGATATATTGTAATGCAGAATTGTTGTCTGTTGTTGTAGCTCTGTCTGAAACGCCTTTCTATGAAGAGTGGTGGTTCCTGATCGTCATGGCGTTGATCAGTCTCATTTTCATTTTGATGGTTGCGTTTGGTTTGCTCATGCTCGGACAGAACAAGAAGTACAGGAGCTGTGGAACAGGTGAGACTAAGCAGAATAATATAAAAATTGATAATATACTTGTATTGTACTGACACTGCTTTGTGCACAGAAAACTTTTTTTTTTATTACGGAGCCCTGCACATGACACGCAGGAAAAAATATAAGGCTAAATCATGTGCACGATTTACTAATTCGTTCCCTCAATGTACTAAAACATGCACACGATTACTATTGCGTTCCCTCTATGTACTATTGCGTTCACTCGATTTATAAATTGTGCGCACGATTTACTAAATCAAGTGATCGAAATAGTAAATCGAGGGAACGCAATAGTAATTAGTAATTGTAGGAACTACAATCATTGTTCAATATGATACCACCTTGCTTCCTAGACAGTTTCTGGAAGTCTTGTTTTTTAAAGATTAATAAGTGTTTGTAGCTGTTGCAAGTGGGTCATTGTAACTGTTGGGGAAAAAAATACAAAAGCTCATAGTTTATGTAGTTAATCAGGGAACATGTCCCAGTGTTTGTTGTCATGAGTTTGTAATTCCTTCTGCAGGAAAGCACATAACGACAGTAGAAGAGTCTGTAACTCTTGACAATGGCGGCTTCACGGCTCTAGAGCTGAACAGCAGACATCTGAACGTGAAGAGCACTTTCTTAAAGAAGAATGGAACAAGGTGGGGTTTCATTTGAACTGTTATTAATATATCAGAAAAAACTATTTCAAACCGAATGACATTCATCGATTTTTAAGTGTAAATTCTGTCAAACATCAAAAATTCTGCTATTAAAATGTATCACTGCATACTCTAGGCTAAAATTTTTCTTCAAATAGTTCTTCAGTGGAATTGTGCGTCTGGGAAATGTGTAAGCAGTTTGTAAAAATGTTCTATTATCTCCAGATCTCCTCCACGGCCCAGTCCAGGTGGGCTGCACTACTCTGATGAAGACATCTGCAACAACTACAACGGGGCTGTTTTAACAGAGAGCACCACCCTAACAGAGAAACCCACTGAGCTGTCAGAGTCAGAGGTAAACACACTACACCAATACACATGACTACACACACATCAACAACTTCCATGGGGGTACGATGGAGTTTTAGAGATCTCACGTCTGAATCATCATTACATCTTAAGAACTTCAATTGCTGTAAATTGGGGTTGCCCAAGTTAAATTTACTTAATCTAAAAACATAACTTTCAAAATGTTATTTTAATATATATATATATATATATATATATATATATATATATATATATATATATATATATATATATATATACAGTACAGACCAAAAGTTTGGACACACCTTCTCATTCAAAGAGTTTTCTTTATTTTCATGACTATGAAAATTGTAGATTCACACTGAAGGCATCAAAACTATGAATTAACACATGTGGAATTATATATGGAATTATATACATAACAAAAAAGTGCGAAACAACTGAAAATATGTCATATTCTAGGTTCTTCAGAGTAGCCACCTTTTGCTTTGATTACTGCTTTGCACACTCTTGGCATTCTCTTGATGAGCTTCAAGAGGTAGTCACCTGAAATGGTCTTCCAACAGTCTTGAAGGAGTTCCCCGAGAGATGCTTAGCACTTGTTGGCCCTTTTGCCTTCTGTCTGCGGTCCAGCTCACCCCTAAACCATCTCGATTGGGTTCAGATCCGGTGACTGTGGAGGCCAGGTCATCTGGCGCAGCACCCCATCACTCTCCTTCTTGGTCAAATAGCCCTTGATGCCTTCAGTATGACTCTACAATTTTCATAGTCATGAAAATAAAGAAAACTCTTTGAATGAGAAGGTGTGTCCAAACTTTTGGTCTGTACTGTATATATATATATATATATATATATATATAATTAAAAATGATGAACAATCACTTGAGAAGAATACTGCGGTCATATCTGTGGCTGTTTTATTCTGCACTACTAAAATAAAAATAATAATAATTACAAATTAAAATAGATAAATACATTGCAATTAAATTGACACTGAATGAATGATTGCAGAATAAATTAACAATGGGTAATAAATATTATGACAATTAGGTCTTTTACGGAGCCCCTCACATGATATGTAGGGGGGGGGGGGCTTAAAGGGATACTCCACCACAAAATGAAAATTTTGTCATTAATCACTTAACCCCCATGTCGTTCCAAACCGTTAAAGCTTTGTTCATCTTCGGAACACAATTTAAGATATTTTGAATGAAAACTGGGAGGCTTGAGACTGTCCCAGATTGCCAAGTAAATAACACTGTTAAGGTCCAAAAAAGTATGAAAGACATCATCTGAATAGTCCATCTGCCATCAGAAGTTCAACTGTAACATTATGATGCAATGATTTACTTTACTATTTACTTGGGAAAAGAGTAATCTGACTATGTAACTTGCCTTACTTGTAATGCGTTACCTGCAACACTAGCCACAGTTTACCTAACACAAGGGAATTAGTTAATAAGTCATAGCCACAGTTTAATTAAAGTAGTGGAACAAATGAATAACATGTGGCTACGAATGAATAAGTAGTGGGAACGAATGCTTATTTCATGACCACAGCAATTTCAAATCACAGAACAAATCACAGCAGTGGCATCTGTATCTGAAAACTACATTGCATAATTGTTCATCCATGCCAGTAGGTGTCACTATAAAGTCCGCGATCACCATTGTATTGGTCTACCAAACAGAAACTTACTTTATACACTCAGGCAACAATTACATCCACACTGTAACTTTGCTGTCTTCTCTTTTTCTCTCTGGTCTCAACCCGTCCCGTCGACCCTCATGTAAAGGTCAGCGACAGCGACGACGAAGACGAGCAGCCCAAGCACTCGTTCGTAAATCACTACATGAGCGACCCCACCTATTACAACTCATGGAAGCGGAAGCCCAAAGGCGTGAAGACTGGAGGAGGGTTCGAGGAATGTGCCATGACGGATGCAGAGGGAGGGTATTATCAGACTGTGGTGACCCAGCACAGTGTAGGAGGCGTCTACACCCCCACGGGACAGCCCGCACCCGGAACACGCACTCCAGTTACCGGCTTTTCCTCGTTTGTCTAATGAATCCATGACTTGAGACTAAAGAGGAAGTCACTAACGACTGGAAGTAGAGGCCTAATCCTGGACAAATCAAACTGTTGTGCTGGTTATTTCAGAGTAACAGCAAAGAATGTGTTTTCCCGGAAATGAACAAGTTTCTCATGTGTATTTTTGGCCTCATCTCTTCAAGGAAGGGAGGAGGGTATTGAAGTATCTTATTGTTAACATGTTAATGATTTTTGGGTGGATTTTCGCAGATTAACCACGACCCAGAAGAAGCGGAGACTTTGCACTGTGAGACTCTTTAGTAAGAGGAGGTATTCATTTTAAAGACTCAAAAACCTTCAAAGACGGATGAAGCAAATTCCTTTATGAATTCCCGTTCTATAGCAACCTTCCGGGATAAGTCGTAATGTGTGGGCAAGACTTGCTGGAGTGATTCATTGAATCTCACTCTGATCTCCAAAACTCTAATTGAAGTTGAATCATCAGCGGAAACTTGTACAGTGTGTTATAGACTGGAACAATAATGTGTTTTGTGTGTGGTTTATTTTCATGTTGGGGACAGGCGGTTTCATTCTGGACAAAAAGCAGCGTTGAAAATACTGCCTTTGCACATGTATTGCTCTCTTAAACCAAAAGAGTGATGCTTTCAGCGAGAAAAGAAAGAAAATGTGTGCTCGCAACAGACCGTTTTCTTAGGTTAGCATTACTGTATGTAAAATATTCTGTATGTGTGTATATTTTTAGGATCAATTTTGTACAAAAACAAAACATTTTTTTACTGTAGAGTAGATTTGTGCCAAGTCAGTGTAGTTCTTTAGTGATGCCCACAGCGGATCATTTCTGCAAGTCACAATCCACAGTGTTTGTTTGACTGGTTTGCAGTCTATGTACAATCCAGACACCCAGAGGGGTGATAAGAAATGTGCAACACCGTCCCTCTAATCCAAATATACACCGATTTCTCATGTCCTTCAATGCTGAACAAATATTTATTTCAGTATGAAAGAACATCAGTGCTAAATTGAATACAGTACATGAGTTGGTGTGTACAGGTTTTGTTGGTTGGCGTACCCAGATGGTTTTAGATCTGGGCTGGTAACCAAAAGGTTATAACGATATAATTTTGCGTTTACTGAGAATGTACATATGAGTTTGGAAATTATTATTATATTAGGATGAGCGTTTAAGTCAATTTTGGACCAAATAAAATGGTCTTAACTAAATTACAGTGAGAACTTATAATTGAATACAATACGAAAAGGACAACATTATAGTTGACATGCTCCCAACTTGGTAAACTATGGAAGCCCATTTCTACCACATAAATAAAATAATAAAAACATTTTTGCTTTGGTTAATCATAATTGTCAATCTAACAAAGTCAAAAGTAAAAAATTATGATATAGTTATAATTATGATATAAAAACTTGAAATTACAAGACACCAAGTCAAAATTATGGGACACTAAGTAATAATTATGAGTCAAAATAATGAGATAAAGTCCTAATTGACAAAATTAGGAGATAAAAAGATATCAATTATGATTTAGAATTTGGACTTTTTATCTCATAATTCTGACATTTTATTTTTAATAAATGTTTTGCTTATGTTGCAGAAACGTTCTTCTGTAACTATTGGCCTTTTATAGCCAGACCTGAATAAAAACATTTTGGGTTAATGGCAAAAACATTTAAGGGAGTACAGGCGCCCCCTTCAGTACTGAGATTGTAAGTGCACAAGCATCGGCTTGTTTGTGTAGAGTACATTTCAGTGCCTGAAGATTTTAATTTGCATTAAATGTCATTTAAGATAAAGATAAGGAGTGACATCTTGCTGTGTCAAACATCCAGATGGGAATCACGTAACATTACATCCAAAGACAGAAAGAGCTATGCAAGTGTTATTGATCGGAATGAGTCAGACAGAAGAATACGCACTTCAAAGCAAGATTCTCAACACTTTGAAGTGCTGAATTGAAAAGCAATTACTGAAATTTTACTGAAACATTATGCCTCCTACAGTAATGCATTATATATGGGCTTTAAAAAAAAACTGGAATACTCATAATTTAGTATTGGTCAAAATCTGCAGTTTGTGTGACGTATTAACACAGCATGGCCCTGAACTTAAAAAGAAAAATGTATTATGCTTTTGCCCTTTAAGAATATTTATAATGATAATAATCATGTCAACATCATTTGTGGATCTTTTCATTTAGCACAGGAAAGCACCATTCACATTCAACTGAAAATCTATAAATAGGCCATGCTAAGCCACACACACTCTTCAAATGTGACTCAACTGTATTTATTTTAAACAAATGACATGAGTAATAATGTGTCAATATTATTCTGCCATTATTCCCCAAGGAAATTACCTGGCAGCTCTTTTCATTTATAACATATTGTTGAATAAATGCCAAAAAGAGTCGTGTAGTGTGTGTATGCTGTGTGATGCAGACTGCAGAAATATCATCTGTATTCTTACTGCACATTCACTGATGAGATACACAATGACCCCAAACATATATGAACACTTAGGCTACACTTAGACATGTAGAAATGTTTTTGTGTTAGAAAACAAAATATAAAAAAAATGTGACATCTGCAAACAAATGAAATCTTGTAAACAAATGATGTTTGGTTTGAATTTTGTTTATATAATGCATTGGCAATCATACATTTTCAAGTGTTGCTTAAGTTTTTTTTTTTCTTTTTTTGTAAAAACACTGTAATTTCCTGATATTTAGGCCTCATCATTGTGATGCACTTGTTTTGATTAATATGATTAAATGGAGGAGATACATATTTCACAGAGAATGTTCTCATTCTTTGGCTCAAGCACACTATCCATTAAAACATGATCATGCTGTTCAGGAGTTTTTGGATGTGATCAAATGAGGTATGTGTTGAGGGGATGGGTGTCATTTTCTGACCTGTTTGCGATGGTTGCTATAGTGATGTGGGATTCACCACATTTCACTTTTTTGCTTCAAGTGAATAGACTTTTTTTTTCTATAACAAGTGGATGCAAGCTGGCAGTATGAAGAGAGCTGTCATACTGGAAATCTGAACATCAGAGTCTGCCAGCCGTGCAGAGGTTTATGCTGTTTATTTAGCATTGCTGTGTGTACATATGTATGTGTTTATACTTGCTTAACAAATAAACTACAGTCTAAATAATTTTTAAATGGACTCACCCTCAGGTCATCCGAGATGTAAATGAGTTTGTTTCTTCTTCAGAACAGATTTGGAGAAATTTAGCATCACATCACTTGCTCACCAATGGATCTCTCTAAAGTGAATGGGTGCTGTCAGAATAATAGTCCAAACAGCTAAAAAAAAATCTCGCAATAAGCCACAAGTAACCCATATGACTCCAGTCCATCAATTAATATCTTGTGAAGCAAAAACCTGCATTTTTGTAAGAAACATATTCATCAAGGCTTTTTAATTTTAAACTTCTTCTTCTGGCGAAAATACAAGTCCATAATCCCCCAAAAAAAGCAGCAACAACAACAACAACAACAACAAAAAAAAACACTTCCTTTGATGGAAATAGTCCATCCCCTGTTGTCCAGCCCTGTGATGTTATGCTAGATTCCTCCAAATTTCTTCTGATGAAGAAACAAACAAATTTAGTAAAGCAATTATGAAATGAAGAAACATGTGGATTAAGACTACTTCATTTGAATAGCAATGCATTCAATTCAGTGGCAATTTAGTTTGTCAATAATAATTGGTAATAACTTTATTTTAAAGTCTTTTGTATTTTTTAGTCGAATTTTAGTCTTTATGATAGAAGCGTGAAAGCTGCATCATAAAGAAAACTCCCTCTGAATGAAGAAAGGTACATTTCATTGGCTTGTTTTACCGTTTATGTTACAAGTGCATTTTGGTGTAACTCTCCACATCAAACGGGGCCATGCTTAAATAGTGCAACTATCAGTCGACTTTTTGTAGGTCTCACATACTATGATGGAAGTAGATTACATGGCACGAAACTATGTAAAGGAGAGGCATGTCTTTTGTTGAAGTGAGTTTAGCATTTAAACATTTCAGGTCACGTTTGCACAGATAATTAAAAAATAAAACAGTTATCAAGTGTCTTTCGAATTGAACAGGTACAGGAAAATGTTTATATTAATATCTCAACTTATAAGCAGACAAACACAGTAAACATGCATATCATAAAGCACTTCATATTTATTAAAAATAGTATTTTTAAAAAAGTATGTTACACTTTCGTCCAATGTGTCGTTCTCAGACTGACAGATCTCAGAACAACACCATGTGGCACTGCAATATTTATGGCCAGTGAAGGAGCTTCTTTCATTTACTCCATCAAGAGTCTCTCAGCCTCTCCCAAAGCTCTCTCCATTTCGTCCACATCCAGTGTAAAAAATGCCCTCTCCTGCTGGAGCTTTTCATGTGCTTCCGTCAGGTCCCTCATGAGGTTCTGCACTTCCTACAAGCATACACAGTAACCAACAATTTCCTCATTGAACCCGTTTTAGGTCATGCCCTATTCCAGTAGTTTTGGAGAGGGACACTCAATAACATTTAGAAGGATTAGAACATTTCAAATTAATATTTTATCCGCTGTGGACCTGGTGTTATGATGAATTATACAGCCTCTAGCCCAGCAGTGCATAATGTGTGTAATTGCATCTTCATATATAAATCAGTCTTAGTGAAACATTTGTATTAATGTCTGGTCAGTGCCGCAGGACATTCAAATAAGGATAAATAACCTTGTTTTTTTTATTATATATATATATATATATATATATATATATATATATATATATATATATATATATATATATAAATATATATATATATATATATATATATATATATATGAGATTAAACATTTCATAAAATAGTGATACTCACCAGTAAATGTCCTGCATGCTCTTGAGTCGTCTCACCAAACAGTTTCAGCTCAGTCAGGAGATTTTGAGAAACCGCCTGCCATTAGAAAATTTTAATAAATGGTCACAAAATGGATCATTAATTGAGAGACAATTTCCCCGACTCTGGTTTAACATTAGTCCTGCAATGAACAACATTGTCAGGATGGAGTCTCCAAGAAAGGCATGCTATAGGCCAGAATTCATTTGTGTTCAAGAATGTAGTCTTCTACATCTTACTCTACATGGTGACACAATAGTAATAAGACCATGAAAAAAAATAATTTGGTGTGACAGCACTACAGATGATTGTACAATGTCAATTACATTATATTTGTAGGAATTATTTTCATATATATATATATATATATATATATATATATATATATATATATATATATATATATATATGAAAATAATTACACATACACATGAAAATATACACATACACACACACACACACAATTGTAAATTAATAGAATATGATGTTGTTTTTAATAAATGGAAAGATTAAAAAATTTTTATATAAATGAACAAATAATATAAGTAATATACAAATACAGAAAACAAAATGTGAGTTACCATAACTTCTTTTCTTTGTTCTTCCTTCTGTTGTGCTGTCTGGCCCAACTTTTCCCCTGAAACTGAATTACGACGGGTTAGATTACTTTTTAGATTACAGAAAGTACTGCTCTTCTTCACGTGTCGATCGAACATAAAGTTACAATAAATCCTAACCTGGGTCAAGATTTTCTGCAACAAGGAGGACATGACAGTCTCGCAGCTTTTTTTGAATTTCCCGATTTTCTCCGGCGAGGTCTGTGCACTGCTGCTCCAGTTCAGTCACAGTTCCCTTAAGAAACATCAATGATTATTTGACCCAACATTCTAAACAAGCACTGTCTGTGCGCCATTTGAATAATTCTTCTGCACTTTGCCCACATGTTGATAAAAACCAAAAAACAATAAATGTATTTGAGCTAAACATTAGATGAATAATTAAATGTAACCACCTTCATTTCTTCAAGTTGTCTCTGCAGGTCTTCATTTGTTGCAGTCAGGACTCTATTCTGCTCCCTCGTGTCATTTTGTTGCCCATATCTTGTGGTTGGCCTGAGAAAATCAAAGTAACTTACTATGCTTTAATTTACATTTACAGTAGTATATACAGTAGTGTCATCCTTGTAGTATATACACATTTTAATTTGACCATATTTGATTTCACAAGTTGGTACTTACGCTTTCAGAGACCTGTGCTGGTTCTTCCTGAAAAAATAAAATTAAATAAACCATGTTTTATTTCATATATAAGAATCATAGATAAGAATAGTTGTTTACGGTGAAGAAAATGATTCCCACTTATTGTCAGTGTCGATCTTGATATGTGTTGCTCTGGATGTCACACTGGACTGTGCAGGAATTGCGGTGACTTTTAGCTGAACTCTCTTCATGTCTGAATGAAGCTTTCTGGAGAAACAGAATCGCATTTACTGTATATATTAATCGAGCAGATGAGAGAAAATTAGAATCTAAAACATTGCCTACCTAAAGTACATGAACACAATTAACGTCATAATGTAAATAACTTATGTTCCGTTGATCTCAGAATTATTGATGTTTTAGAATAGTATAAAGTCGCATCATGTTCATGACACATTTCTGTCTCATATAAACTGCACTTTTTTTTCATAAATGCAATGCGATTTTATTGCTAAAATAATTCTCACATCGTAAAACAACGGCAATTTAAGTGGTTGTAAAATTAAGTGTGAATGTAAAATAAACTTACCACACCTAGCTAATATGGTGTGTAGATAACGTTTAAAAAGAACAGATTTGATTCAGCGCCATGAATTTTCAAAATAAACAACGTCATTTCCGCCTCCTTTCCAAATCCGTTTAAACTGAGATTTGTTTAAAATGTTGAAAATGAATGAATGTATATAAAACATATATATTGTTGGAAGACTGTTTAATCGATCATATATACGAACAAGGTTAGTTAAAGAATGCGTTTTGTTTTGTTTTTATTTAAAGTGATAAAAATTATCCTCCGCTCCGCTAGAGGCCGCGAGATGGGCGGGCCAGCTCTGAAGTCACTGAGTGTGCCGTGAGGAAGAGACGCGGCGGTTGAGTTCAAATTTTGCGAAGAGAAAAAGGCAAGCAGCGAGTGGAGGGAAATTACATTTAGGTATTGCGCTTTATTAATCTATTATTCAAATGCATAGCTTTCTTTTATGAAAGTAAGACATGTTTTAAAGTCGAGACTCGAGAGCTGTTTGTTATCTTCATTGTAATGGTATTGTTGTTGTTGTTATGAGCCTATGGATGTCTCGTTTGACAGTCAGATAAAGACAGACAGACACACCGAGTTAAACAAAACACGTATGAGGAAATACAGTAAAGTGTTACTACAATGTCGTATGTTTGCTGTAATTTTAACAAACCATTCTAAAGGGTTTTATTTTATATAAAAAAAATCAAGTAACGTTATAGTGTTTCTCTTTTTTTTTTCAGATTTAGTGCGCTGTATTATTCACCCGTATTGAAGATGGAGCAGCCGAATCTCGGGTAAGTTAAGTTGTATTAAAGTGTACGTTAATGTAATTTGTATTTTTTTTTTCGACAAGCCCTTTTTTATAAATAATCCAGTCTTGCTCTTATTGATTCTGTATAAATGATTTGACTCGGTCTGTGCATGTTCGTGTTCAAAATTTCTTTGATGTTTTTTTTTCCTGTAACGTTACGGTTTTTTTTAAGACAACTCAGTTTAAGTTTTGATTCCCCAACAATACATTTCTATTTACGTTGCTTAAACTATCAGAACTGTTGTGTTTATGTCCTCACCCCTAAAACAAGTCTAATATTTTCGCATCTTATTGTTGATGTCTGGAATCAGATCAGATCTTTTCAGCTTTTTATAATATTACCAGCTTATCAATTTATCAGCTTTTATAATAATAATATAATATTATAAGCCACTGACTGTTGCAAGTTGTGTAAATAAATTCTTAATGGATCTTTCTTTTATATTGTAATTACTTTTGTAATGATTGTGTAAATGTATACAAGTATATGTTAATACGCATACATAAGAATAGATTTTTTGCTTTGAGTTTATTATTATTATTTACATTTTATTAACATTTATTAACATAATGCAAAAACAACAACAACAGCAAAAACACACATCATTGAGCTTGTAAATGTTCTTCATTTGCATTAGATAAAACCATGAATAAAAGTAACTGTTCATGTTTAATAAGCAAATTTACTTTCCAGGTAAATTCCATAATATTTGATCGAATATTTGATTGTTGTCACTTTTTCCAGCAATGATGCAGTAAAATCTTCAAGAAGAAGACTTTCTTCGGTATGTATCCATGATAGGTGATTAGGTTTGATAGGTGTCCCACTTGTATTCTGTTGCAGCCTGCAAGAAGTGTAGAGCCCTTTCCTCTTAATTTTATTAAATTTAAATCTAAATGTCCCAAAACATGAAATCGATCCTCTTGATTGTCCCCTGACAGATTTTAAAAGCTCCTCGAACATCTATGAAAGTACATGGGGCCGAGCAAGAGGAACAAAAGGTGATTAAGTTACTGAATGTTTTTGAATATAATTTGTTTCTTTTTTTAATGTCTTTTTCTATTTTTATATTTAAGCAGGAGGAAATTGTTAAGCCTGTTGAGAAGAAGAGAAATTCACGAAGAGTGAGTTTTGCCACTACAAATAATGTTCGAGTCTTTACAAAGTAAGTGCAATGATGTCGACCCACTGATTGGAAGATACAAACAAAAATGTAAAAAATAATTTACATTTACGATTTTTCAAAATTTGCAGTGATGCAAAGAATGAATCTCCTGTTCTGGCTTCCATACAAAACACAAATGTTGGTGAGCAATTTAATTGTTTTTAACATGTTACCTGAAGTAGTTTGTGCTTCATGTTTAAGGATTATATGAACCAGTTCCGTCATATTAAAAGCATTAAATATTTCCTGTTGTGTATATATAAAACATTTTCACAATGTTATTTACTTCATTGTGTTTTGTTAAATTCAGCAGGCGAGAGACCAAATGAAAAGTAAGTAATGGCTTAGATTTTTTCATTTGTTTTCTGTTTAGCCACTTTTCCACTGTTGGGCCAAACTGTTTTCTTTGCTTAACCCTTTCATTTGGTGCCAATCACTTCCAGCCAGTACAGCTATTGTTTCATTTTCCACTGTGGGGTGGTAGGTGACCAACATCGTTTATGAAAACCTGTAACTTTCTTTTTTCATCTAATGACAGGATTCTGCGTTTTGTGGATGAGGGAAGTCACCACATCAAAGGTAATGTTTTCAAGGAAAAATTACAAATATTGCTGACCAATTCAGACATTGTTCTCCAATCTTTTTTACTGTGCAAGTGATTTTATTCAAAATAGGATTGTGCTGGCTTTACTGTGTAAATATTTTTCACTTTAACACAATCTACTGATCTCATGCATGTATTTCCTGCTTCCTGCAAATGATTTTCATAATCAAACCGTGAACCACAAAACCTTTTCATATTTTTCAGGCCTGGAAACTTTGTTGAACACTCCTCTTTATTTGACCCAGCATAATGTAAGTACTAATCTAAGGCCAGATCATCAAAAATATTATGAATTCAAGGTGTCTGCGGTCGTCCTTGACAAAAGTAAATATATGCTGCCACAGACATTCAGTTTGGAGTGTGTGAATGTACAATGCTTGATTGTCAATAACTACTTTTTAGTTTTTGTATGCATGTTTTGACATGCACTGTTTATTTTGACTTTTCTCTCTCAAATTGTAGGAAAATTTCTTCTCAGATCCAGTCTTGCAGGATGACTGTGTGGATAGAACAATGCTGCTTGGAGAGGATACTGGATACATGGATATTACTCGCAGTCACACAATAACAATTGATAAGGATGATGAAATTGAAGAAGAGACAAACTCAGATTTCAGCATCAACATGGCTCAGATGGTCCGTGGTGATCTGAATGTTGCAAATCAGAAGGGTTTGCCACATGAAGCAAAAGCAGAGAGGAAAAATGCTGCAAATGACCCCGACTTCAGTGCTTTTCTTGCCAGTTTGAGCTTACCCACTGTAAACACCATTAAGCCCCGAAATTCAGAAAATGAGCTTGGTAATATCTTCTGTTCAGCCAGTACAAGCACAGAAATTGATAAGGAGAATCAAGTGCCATCTTTTTTAATGAAGCAACATCCAAGTGACAAGGGTAACCAACAACAACCTCGGGGACTTCAGCGTAGACGTTCCCACATTTTGTTTGTTGAAGACGATGTAGAGGCAACCAGAAGTCACACTGTTGTAATTGAAAACAAAGATAATGATCAGCCTTTTACACCCTCTGTTACTGAAAATCAAAGAAGTGTTGCATTCATAAAATCTGCCTTTTCAAACGTCCCGGATGACATGGAGCTTACTTTGAGCCAGACTGCTGCAATCAACGTTAAAGTTACAGAAAATATCACTAGCAATGTCCAGGCTTTTTTAATGAATCAACTTCCAGATGACAAGGGTTACCCAAAACAACCACAGGGACTTCAGCGTAGACGTTCCCGTGTTGCATTTGTTGAAGACGATGTAGAGGCAACCAGGAGTCACACTGTTGTAATTGAAAACAAAGATAATGAACAGTCTTTTACACCCTCTGTTACAGAAAATAAAGGAAGTGTTGCATTCATGAAATCTGCCTTTTCAAACGTCCCGGATGACATGGAGCTTACTTTGAGCCAGACTGCTGCAATCAACATTAAAGTTACAGAAAATATCACTCACAATGTCCAGGCTGCTCTGGATCACAAAAGATCCCATCATTTCTCTGAGGATGACAATGCAATGGAGATGACGGGGACATTTGATGTATCTGTTCAAGAAAAAAAACACACAATGAGTATGAAGGAGCAAGCTCAGCCTTCAGTTCCCACAATAAGAGGGATGTGCTCCTTTAATGTGATTGGAAATGGAGAGACAACAGATCAAAATAAAGCTGGTTATTTTCAGAGCAATCTCTCTATAGCTCAGATTGCTAATTCTGAGGATATGGAAATGACGGGAACATTTGATGTATCTGTTAGAGAAAAAGACCACACAATGAGTATGAAGGAGCAAGCTCAACCTCCAATTCCCAAAGTAAGAAAGATATCCTCCTTAAATGTGATTGGAAATGCAGAGACAACAGATCAAAACAAAGCTGGTTATTTTCATGGCAATGTCTCCATAGCCCAAGCTGCTAATTCGGATGATATGGAGATGACTGGGGCTTTAGATATATCTATTCGAGAAAAAGAGGAAGCTCTATTTCCCAAAGTAAGCAATATGTCCACTTTTGATTCTTTTGGTAATGGAGAAATAGCAGATCGAAACAAATCTAGCAACAACTTTATAGCTCCAACTGCTAATTCTGACGATATGGAGATGACACAGTGTCAGACTATTGTTCTCGAAGACAAACCATCAAGTGGAAACAAGCCATTCAGCAACTCAAGGACGAGCCTGCCTCTTATACCTTTATCGAGCACTGTCAGAGAAGATGAGCATACAACAGGCTTGAAGGAGGAAGCTCTGCATCCAATTCACAGAGTAAGCAAGATGTCCTGCTTTGATTTAGTTGGGAATCGAGTGATAATGGATCACAACAAATCAGGCCACCTCCCAATAGCCCAAACTGCAAATTCTGATGAGATGGAGATGACACAGTGTCAAACAATTTTTCTCGCGGCCAAGCAGGTCAATGTAGACAACCCTTTAAGCAACTCAAGGAAGAACAAGCCCCATGCGTCGGTATATGGAACTGAAGGCAGTGATGGGATGGACATGACTCAAGCATACACAGGGCGTATAATGCTAAATGCCCTTTCAGCCTCCAAGAAGGAAAGAGGTCAAAGCATTCTGATACCTGCTACAACTACATCAACTCAACATAATGAGAGTGACTGTATGGACTTGACATGTCAACCATGTACTTTTGATGGGATTTCTCCACCAAGTCCTGATGAAATGGAATTGACTAGATGCACCACTATTAACATAGACTCAACCCGTACCTGGTTAGGGAGTGCTGTGGATATCACAGGTACAAGAAGAGTGCCATCCTCTGCTAATCAAACAATTACTATGGTTGAACCTATGGAGATGACCGAGGTACATATGGCACCAGTCAGTGTGCAAAAGCATAAAGCTTTTATGACTCGAAGAAAGTCAGGAGTGAGAATGATGTCCTTGATGTGTGATCCTGAAAACACTGAAGCTGATAACCATCAGACTGATTTCTCCAACCCTGATGATATGGACATGACACAATGTCAGACAGTTGTGCTTGAGGCTGAAAACTGCAAGAGGCCCAGACCATTCAGTAATTCAAGGAAGAGTTTGAACATTTTATATACATCCTCCAGTCATGAAGTTGATGGTATGGAGATAACCCAGGCACTCACCGGCAATATCCTGTTAAACAGCTTTGTATCCAATGAGAAAAGTAATCATGATAGAAAGCTGTTGCCTCCAGCACAAAGTTGTCAAATGCTAGATGAGTCTGACTGCATGGAAATGACTTGTCAAGCCAGTGCATCGAATCTTGCTATTCCCTGTGTTGATGATGAAATGGAACTAACAGGATGCAACACGATTGCATTTGACTCAAAAAGCACATTGGCAGAAAATGCTATAGAGATCAAAGCAAATGAAAGTGCACTTTGGGCATCAACATCTGTTTCTAGATGCACAGTGTCAAGTGAAGAACAAAATGAGGTGAGTGAAGCTGCCAAGTGTGCTATTAACCATGTCTTTCCCTCAAGACATGTTTTTGATCCTGATGGCAAAAACCTTAAATGCAACAACACAGAGACAACATTCTATGGTGCAGCTAACATGCAAGTGGACAGAAATTGCGAAATGGTGCATCTAAATGATGTGATGACGACTGATGAAGACAGTAACATGCAGGTTACAAATGTCCTTACAATGCCCATTGAAACTGAAAAAAGTGTTTCAGTTAATGAGAAAGAAGAAGAAAATATTAAGACTTTCTGTGGCTCTAGAAATAAAGAGGCGGGTCAAGAACTTTGGCCTAACAAGGAACAAAGTACAAGCTCAGTCCAACTTGAAGGTTCCTTCTCAAATCAGTCTGTAGTTGATTCCTTTATTAAAGAAGAGCTGCAACATGCAAAAGCAAGACGGAGAAGTCTAGCAGACTTTCAAATGGAGCTTCACAACATGTCCCAACGTATCCAGGAAGAGCAAAAAGTGATGATGGGAAGCACAACCACGCCTCTGGCTTCTTGTTCCCTCCCAGAACCTTCCTTTAAAAGGCAGTGTGAAATGAAAATTTCCAATGAGCCAACTTCAAATGTCACGCCTAACGTCAAGCAGCAAAATAAGTCTGTTCAAAATGAGAAGACCACACCTTTTAGTCTTAAAAAGAATGCATTCTCATCAAGGATGTCATTGGGTGGTATTGTACCAAAACTACCGAAACGAGCTACAACTGTAACACCTAACAAAACTGTGACCATAAGTTCTAATGATTTACAATGTCTCCAGCTAGAGAAACATTTCGACGTTGATGAACAAAATAGCAACTGCCAAACAGTCAATATTAATGAGGAAGAGTTCCCTGAAATGAGCAGCGAAGAAGACTTGTCAGGGAGTCTTGAAAATTGGCCAATTAACAAGCAAGATGAACTGGATGGTTCTTTGGCTGTCCCTAAAAAGGAAGAGCCTCTTGAGGATGATGTCTTCGAGTCAGGCACAAGCACGAGTCCATGTTTTAAAAGGCCACATACAGAGGAAGACCCTATTACTGCAGACCAAACCAAGAAAGCTTGCATTTCTGACATGGTAGGCACAAAATGTTGCTAATTTTCACTTTAATACTTTGTTTGCTTGGTATTTCCTGCTACATGCTTAGAGGTTGTTCTGTAATAAAGTGTTAAGCGTGGGCTCCATTGTCGTGCATTATTATGCTAATTCCTGAGATTCTGTCTCCTCAGGGCCTTGACTGTCATGAAGCTGTTGTACAGTGGGAAGGTAATTTTACAAGGCATGCTGCACAGAATCCCAAGGCAAAGGCAATTGAAGATACAGGAGTGTCTGAATCCTGTGAGTTACTCGTGTCAGTTCTCAGACACAGTGAAATGTTTATGCACTTTGCAAAACCATTAAGAAGGTTTTTAGTGTTATATATGTGTAAACGAAAATGTGAATTTTTTTTTTTTTTTTTTTTTTTTTTTTTTTTTTTTTTTACAGCTCTCAGATACTCACAGTTTGACTCTCATATGGATGGGACGCTGGGTCATGTATTTGATTTCAACAAGGTAGCAGTATTTACACACTCATATAATCGTCCATATTTAAAAGAATATTAAATTACATGTCTTGCATGGGAAAGCACTATTTATAAAAATATAAAAGTATAGTTGGTTTTCTCATTCTTTTATCTCCAGATACTTGAGGACGGAAGCATCACAGTCAATGAGTTCCTAAGCCACTTTGGTATCAACTTTGTCATCCACAGATCTAGACCAAGTGCTCTTCCTGACAGTGTAAGTGGTCTGGATTTCTCTTGCTCTCTTTGTGAACATAATGTGATGGTTTTAACACCTCTTTCCTTTTTCAGTGTAGAGCTGGAGAGGCACGCACCATGGAGGATTTGCTCAAAGAGAAATACATATACCACCCCAAGCAGAGAGTATATGAGCAAGACTGTAAGAATCTCACAGAGATAGTAGAGAGGTACATGCCAGTTTAGCTTTGATAATGTTTTAAGATACTGCACATTTGTGTGTGTGTGTGTTTGTGTGTGTGTATGTGTGTTTAATTGACAAAATGTATAAATCTTTTTAAAACCTAATTTTCTCATAGACTTAAAGAACAGATGCCTGAACAAGAGAAATCACTGGGATGCATCAATGGAGCCCTACAGCAAGAGATTTGTACTCTCTCTGAAGAGCAAGTATGTTCTTTTCATAACCAATCCTGGGTCATCTTAAGTTAAATCATAACTTATATTGTTCATCTTTGAGATAAAATTTACATGCTTGTTTGTTTTCTTCAGTTAAAGAGCTTTGGCTCCAAGTTGAAAGAGCGAAGAGTTTTCTTTGGAAAGAGAAGCAAAGCACTTTCTCATGAAATGAAAGGAGTCTTGTACTCGGAGCTCATAAAAACAACACAGGTAAGAACATTTTTTGTTAAATAATTTCTCAAAAACAGTCAAATTACTCTTTAGTCTCTAAACATTTTCATTTGTCATCCGAAAGTCCTGATTTGAGAAATTCTGATACATAGACCCTGGGAAATTGATTGATTCAACACACTTTTGTTTCTTTTGTACAGATTTTTGTTTAAAACAGGAATTTAGTAGGGCAAAATGAAGGACACAATCTTTTTAATTAATAAAAAGGAAATAGCTCTTAGTCTGCAGTTACATCACAGCCATGAACTTGATTTACAGCTTCTAGTATTTGATTGGACATAATGAGTAAGTGCAAGATCATCAGTCATCAGTAGTTTTAGTCTATTTTTTCCCAGAAGAAAAGTTTGTAATTTTTTGGATTTTTTTTTTTTATATATAGATAACTTATTATTAACTTTTAATTTAGTTAAAGTATTGAAGTAACCTATAGACAACCTCAGTCAAACCAACACTGAGTAAAACTCTTAACTGCTGTGTATCTGTATTTCCCCTAATACGTTTAGGATGCAAAACAGAACCTGATATCTAAAATCAAAGAGACAGATGAAATTATTGAAGACTTGGATGGATGCATTAATGATTTAGAAACTGGTATGGAAGTTTCTGTTTCATATTTGAATATGCAGAGCAACATAAAAAGTAAAGTACTATGTAATCATATGCTAATACCTGTATGTAAATAACTCACTGCTTCTTCTATACTAGAACTTGCATCTGTAGAGGCCATGATTATGGGAGATCATCTTGATGCTCCTCAAACCAGACCAGCCTTAAAAGCCAAGGAAGAGGGTAAGTGCATTTCTGTATGATAGAATTGTATAGTTTTATGAAGCTAGTAAAGAAGATGTAATGGTTTGTCTGTGTTTTTCCTCTCTCTACTAATAGATTTACATAAGCTTAATTCAACTGTCACTGAGAAGGAGAGGTACTGTATATTATTCCATCAACACTGTAGGATATGTTTAAGATAGGTGGTTTTTTTTTTTTTTTTTTTTTTTTTTGCTGAATGCTAAAATTCCGAACTTTTTAGGGAAATTGGTGAGCTCGAGATCCAGCTGAGGACTTTGGAGAGCCAACAGGAGAAGTTGCAAGGGGAATCCAGTAGCCTTAAGAGTCATCTTGCAACCTTGAACAGGTTTTGTTTTTCCCTTTGTTTAAAACCCATTGCTGCAGCCCTTTTTCAAACTGAATATGCTGCAAATGCAGCACACAAGTGACAATAACAAAACTTCACTATTACCATCAACACAGTTGTCTTAAAGAGCAGCAAACAATGCAACACTGCTTGCTCACTGTGAGGACAGCTCTGTTGATTATAATCACTTGTTTGCTAGCCTTTATAGCACTGTTGACAAGTTAGCAGAAATGTGACTTCCATTCATATCCCATATGGTTTCCTATTTTTTTATTTTTGCTAAATACTAGATGTTTGGTTCAGTATGTTGAATATTATTGTTTTTATTATTTTACCGCTATGCCTAGCCTATGTATTTTACTTTATATGTAAATGTGATGATTTGTCTTTCAGCTTGAATGAGTGGCATCTTGATGCGATGGATGAAAGGGGGGCTTTGTTTACCTTCCTTCATAAAACTGTGCATCTGCAGGTGAATCTGCAAACACCTGCTGGTGAGTTGATTATCGCTTTAATGGTTCTTCATCATTATTGTTACATATAACATTAGCTTTAAACAATCTCTTGTCTGTTAGGAAAGGAATGGATGACTGAGGATGTAGAACAAAATATAGATGTAAGCTTCCAGTTGCACCTGGACGGTAAGTGAACAATAAATTACTTTTCATTATCTTTTCTTTATTTATTTAAATGTGTAAAAACCACTTTGTATTTTCCCCATAATTATTTTTTTTAAGTGGAAAAATCTCAGTGTCATGCAAGCATGGTTCACAAGTTACTTGAACTACACTCTCAATCTCAAACTCAATGGAGACAGAGGTACCCAACAACCCGACATATACCAGAGGTAAGGAAATGCTGCGAACTTTCATGTTTAACTGAAATCATTACAGTGTCTTTAATAATAGAGATTATTATTTTGCTACAAAGATGTAAACCTGAAAAAATGAGAAGTCTCAGTGTTGTCGGATCATTTTTCAACAGCTGCTTCATGACATCAGTTTGGTGGTGAGTCGTCTCAGGCTCTTGGGTGAGGAGATTCACCGGCTGAAGAAGTGGGGAGGATTGAAGCTCCGCATCCTGAAGATCACCTGTATGGACACACGGTATGTTACACCTTTTACTTGATTTTATTCATGCACTCTTCCTTGGCATATTAAGCTTTGGTGCTTGTGTGGGTGGCACGGATTCATGTTGCGACATTTCCTTAATCCCAAAATCTCTAAAAGACCAAAAACAATTGAAACATTTGTGTCAACTTGAAGCCTGCTTTTAAAACGGTTTGTAACCATAATGACGGATCAATGTAACCGTTAGCATCTGTTTTTGTTTTTCCTCTTTCAGAGTCCATATCATCTTCTCTAGTCTGAAAGCATTTGAGAAGTTTGAGTTAAGTCTGATGGTCACTCCAGACTATCCCTTTGGGCCACTTCACATACAGGACTTCAAAAAACACATGGGAAATACAAGGTTTGAAAGCAATTAACATTTTTAGATCACAAGTTTAAATGTTATCTGGCATTGTGAGTGAAGATAACATCACCTCCATTAGTCAGGATTGTTATTAGAAAGAAATATTGTGTAGTCTCTAGGCAGCTTTTCGGGAAACACAACAGCTTTCCACATCTAATCGTTCAAAGAAAATGTGTCAAGTACAAAATATTAAAGTAATATTAATTGTAACTCAATATTTTTGACAGGAAAGTTGTTTAAAATACTTTATAGCAAAAATATCAATTTCTACCACAGAAGTTTTCACTTTTATACTGTAGACGAGATGAAATTCTCATTGGTGCTGAGAGTGGCAAAATTTGGAATAAATCAGAAGCATTTCTCTCATGATCATTCATCAACATGCAGTCCATAGTACATGGAAATGGAAATATCACCAACAGCTACAATAATGTTCACTTGATAAAAGTATTTATTTTGCATGTTAATTTTGTGTGGGTATTGTGTCAGTGTTTTGCACTTGCTGTCTTCCTTAGGTTGAGTCAAATTGAAGACATCATATCATCAGTCAAATCAGGCAAGAATTATCTGACAAAAGTTCTCAAGAAGATCCACGATGACCTTCTGTGCTAGGATCTCAGGCCTTGTTGTTGACTCTGTTTTTTCTGTCTTTTAAATGTTTGTCTATACTGATTTTTGTATGATCAAAAATAATAACGATTAAAAATGTAGGCACAAACCGCACCAAGTTTGCGTGCATTCTTTACATTTCTTGACCTGTTATTGGTTTCTTATCTGTATTTCATTAATGAATCCAACTATTGGAGTATGATGTCATAGAGCCTAAGATGCTAATTAACACAATTAAGCCAGAAACTAATCTGTTGACAAGAAATTAAATCACCATAACATGTAATTCCCAACACTGGTGGCTACAAATTGCAACTGTTCATGGTATGTCATCTTTCAAAAGCCTACTTTGGCATGAAGCCCAACCAGCAATCTCCAACATAGACGTGAACAGAGGAATGATTTGTATTGTGTAGAGCTAATCATTTGTTACTGCCAGCTAGCTGCCAGGTAATCAAGATTTAATGCCATGACACCACAGGAGAAGATTTTAGGAATGGTGCTGACCTTTGACAAGACTTATACTTCATGGAGATAAATGGATGGCCTCTGTTGATCCCAGAGAGAAAATTTTGTGCAGCATAGAATGCGCAAGAACTCTGACAGTAAAGGAATGTTCCTGCAAGGAAGCCTGATACCAGTTTTGAATAATAATAATATTAAAAGCAAAGGAATGCAAAAAAGACTTAAAATAGTTTACCCCAGAATAAAAATATGCTCACCCTCAGGCCATCCAACATGTAAATGAGTTAGATTTTTCATGGGGAGAGATTTGGGGAAATTTGGCATTGCATCACTTGCTCACCATTTGATTCTCTGCAGTGAACGGGAGCCATCAGTATGTCCAAACAGAAGATAAAAACACAATAATCCTCAAGTAATCCACACAACTTAGTCCATCAGTTAATGTAAGATGAAAGGCAGCATGATTAAAAGAAACAAATCCATCAAGGCATTTTTATCTTTAATCTGTTGTTTTCAGCCCAAATACAAGTCCATAATCCATAATAACACTTCCTCCAAAGAAAAAGTCCATCCTCTGTTGTCTTCTCATATCAAAATCCACCAGCATTTGTTTAGAACTATTTTGGACTGTTTTCATTTGTAAACAGCGATTTGATTTGTGCGCATTTCTCTCTTAACCACTTCAGCTGTTATTTTGATTTTTTGAGAATTAGGCATATGCAATATTGGACCCACCGGTGGGTCCCCAGAGTTAATGTGGTTAATTCAAGCAATGTTATGGATAGTGGACTGGTATTTTAGATGGGAGCATTGGTTTGAAATTGAAAGTTAAAAATGCCTTGATGGATTTGTTTCTTACAAGGAAGCAGGTTTTCACTTTGCAGGAAGTTAAATGATAAACTGGAGTCATGTGGATTATTGTGATATTTTTATCAGTTGTTTGGGACTCTCATTCTGACGGCACCCATTCACAGCAAAGGATCCATTGGTGAGCAGGTGATGTAATTCTAGATTTCTCCAAATCTGCAATGTTATTACTGACCATGTTTGCAGAAGCCTCTTTACTTTTCAACAATGAAAACCAACATGCAGACTTTGACGGGCAGTTGTTCCATATCATTTGCTTGGGTAAAAGGAAGAATAATGGATTCCTGACTCCTTGTGAAGGTAACTTTATATAATACCGTCTATTTTTGTCCTCGCTATAAGATTCAACCAAAGTTAACCCAGCGTAGAGAGCATTAAAATCAGAAAATGGTCTATGAATCAAGGAAACCGATAGATAGTCCATTGCATAGCATGTTGAGGCTCAAAAGCTAAAGAAGAGTGAGATGCAAAAAAACTCAAAATGCAATTGGCAGCCCTGCTTCAAGGAACTATAATTACTCTGTCCATGTCAGTTGTCCCACAGCATTAGTGTGATTTTATAGCACTAAAACTATCAGCTCTCTGATCATGATGCTGTCTGGACACAGTCCAGGGAATAGAGAATGAAGAGGAATCTAGTTGGCTGTGATTCACATGGACGGTGCTTATTACCACGTCACAGCTGACATCACTCTGTGATTTACATCATAAAAGAATATCCTTTGCAATTACAGATACGTTAATAAATGCACTTGATGTAACAGGGCATGGTAGACTGTATTTAAGGGTTTGTATTTAGATGCTGTCAGCAAACATTTGCTTTTGTATTGTTGTATATTTCTTAATTTAAAATGATAGAGGGTCTTACTGCTAATCTTTGATTCACCCCCGAATGCATCCAATAATCTGTTTCTTTTTATTTATTTTTTGTTTTATTTTATTTTTATTATGAATGTGCTTTTAGACTATTGGCGAACACAACAATGAATTTCAAAAGCAGAGATCTGAATGTTTTTAGTATTAGGCTTTTATATACATGCAATCTACTTTGTCAGTTTTTAGGCTCAAATATTGATATTGTGATTTTATTTTGATGCAACGCCCGCAGACCGGGTTTATTGAAAGATGTGCTGTTGCAGGTATCCAGTATATTAATCCAATTTTTGGATATTTTTGTTTTCCTCTTCTTATCAGTTTGATCAGGCTACTTAAAACATATCCTGTGGATGTCAAAACATGTTTACGGTCTCTTGGAGATATATTGCTCTTATGTTAATGAATCTGTGTTTGGTGCTTTTTAGTCTCTTCCGCAAGCAGGCAGCAGATTGTTTTTGTTTATTTTCATTCATTCTCTGAAAAGACCTTCAGAAGACAAACAATCCCAAAGACATAAGAGCCAGACATCTACACTGGTATAAAGCTTTATTCCCCCTTGATCAAATATTTTACTGATATCATGCCAGCGAATTCTATTTACTTGTTTACACTTCCCATTCCATTACAATAATCAAGCTGAATTGAATTTTACTTATATTTCTGAAATGCTCTTGCCATTTTATTAGATTTTTTTTTAGGTGAGACAGATCATGGATGCCAAATTGATGTGTCCCTCACCTTGTATATTGAAAAATAAGTGTTTTTATGCAGCATTATAGCTTGATTCAGGTTTCTGGCCTTATTATGCGTAATTGGTCAGTGAATGTTATTTCAAAGGAAAAAGGTTGTCTTAATGTTTCATGAAAATATAATAAATTGCTCATCATGTGAAAAAAAAAAGATCCATTACCTAGGCCACACGAGCAAGAAAAATAATGTAAACAATGTTTACTGACAAATTCTTGTTGTTTTGCAAGTGTGTGTGTTCTTATGATTTAGAGGACACAAATGCATTTAATGACATAGGTAGTACAATGTAAACATGATTTATAAGGACACTTCCGGTGCCCCCTTAAATCAAATGGCTTAAAAACAATGTTGTGTGTGTGTATGTGTGTGTGTGCTCTTGTTTTTGTGACATATCAGGACACAACTTTGTATAATGACATGGGTATGACAGAGGTATTACAAGGAGGGTGACTTATGAGGACATAACCCATGTCCCCATTTTTCAAAATGCTTATAAATCATACAGAATGAGTTTTTTTTTTTTTGAGAAAGTAAAAATGCACAAAGTTTCCTGTGAGGGTTAGGGTTAGGTGTAGGGTTGGTGTAGGGCCATAGAATATACAGTTTGTACAGTATAAAAACCATTACACCTATGGGATGTCCCCACTTTTCACAAAAACAAACATTTCAAAAACAAACATTTTTTCACAAAAAAGGAAAACACAAAGGAAGGCATTTTGAAGAATGTTGATAACCAAACAGTTGCTGGTAGACATTGACTTCCATAGTATGAAAAAAAAAAATAATAATTATATGAAAGTCAATGGCTACCAGCAACTGTTTGGTTATCAACATTCTTCAAAATATCTTCTTTTGTGCTCAACAGAAGAAAGGAATTCATATATGTTTGGAAAGACAAGAATGAGGATGACAAGAATTTTCATTTTTGGGTGAACTAGCCCTTTAATAATTGAGCATAAAATCAGCATATTAGAATGCTTTCGGAAGGATCATGTAACACTGAAGTAATTTAAAATATATATAAAAAAAAAACAGAATTTAAAAAGGGGGTGCGGGGTGATTCCCCACAGTCCGTACGCCATCGCGTTCCGAAGGGGTGCGTTCACCGTGGGGCCCAGCCGTACCCCCCAAGGACGGCCCTGACTGTATAGTCTTTATAAAGAACTTTATTAAGTTCTTAGAAGGTGGAGTGGAGTCTGGCCTGGTATCTAAAGATACTAAGAGTCAAACTCCACAGGGAGCAATCAACAAGGTGTAACCATTGAGCCTTTGGCAAGACACTTAACCCCAGATTGCTCCAGAGGGACTGTTTCTATAAAAAGTGTACTGTAAGTCATGCTCGATAAAATTGTGAACTTGAGTTTTTCTCCAAGACCATTTATTGGTCATTTGTTGTTGACCATTGGTCCTTTGCCGTTAGAAAAATCAGTATTTGTGTGTGAGAATGAAATGAAGCAGGCCTTCATAACACCTCTATTTTAAGGCGAGTAAAGTTTGCCACCTGTCTCTGCGTCTCTGGATGCCTTGACAGCTCGTTTCCCCCTATCATAACAGTCCACAGACAGTCTCGTCCCTGTGTCATTCACAAAAATTCACTTCTGTATTTGAGGCTCGGTTTGTTCACAGAGCAGCAATTCCCATCATTGGTGGGTTCTTGGCGTCTCTTAACTTTTCTGATTATAAAACTACAGGATTAAAGGATTCAGGATCTCCTGTCATGGCCGAAGCAGGGAGTCAACGGGACCAATGGGAGGAAGGTTTTGAGGATGAATTCGGAGAAATCATCAAAACTCGATCAGGTAGGAGGGATTGTGATTGATTTATTTCTTATGAAGTTATTTGCTTTAGAGGACGTCTTGCATCCTGTACATGAATTTGCCTATGCTTTATTAAGTGCTCAAATAGAATGCCTTAGGTGTGTTTTAATGTTAACATATTTCAGTTTCAGATAGGATCTCATTTAAATACATTTCTTAATCATGTTCAAAATCAGCATAATTTTTACTGCAATCATAGCCATATTCAAAGTAATATAAAAACTATAATTGACTTTTACATCAACATATTTGTTAGTAATTATATATTTACTGCATCACATTTTCACGTTTCATTGTGTCTCTGTTCATTTTATTACTCAAATCAGACATTTACTGTTACATTTTGAACAATCCTCTTTAAAAACTTATTTCTGGCCTATGCTCCACCCCGAATGAGTTCACATCTATTTTTTTTTTCTTTTCATCACTGTCATGCTGTATTCAGTAGGGATCATGAGTGATCTATAAATGCTCTCTGGTGGAAATAGGACAGGTCTTAAAGAGCTTGAAATAGTTGCAGCTGCCTGGTGTTGGGTTTCAGAGTTCCTTGTTTGAGATTTAGCCATGGTGTTGTTGGCTGTGTGTTGTTTTGCTGGCAAAAGACTTTCTCTTGTGTTTTCTGTGTGAGTGTGTTTATGATCAGCAGTGAAAGTTAGGAGAAAGTAAAACGAGTAAACAGCTCGCTGATCAGCCAAAGGACACAAACAGTACAGTAAACCTCTGAGAACAGAGCTATAATAGAGGACATCTGTTATCTGTGCTAGATCACAGTATATACTGGATATTTAATGGTTTCTGGGTTTATCAAGAACCAATTTTCCCTTTCATTCATGGGTTGGCTGTATGGTTGTTTGGAGACTGAAATGCTTTTTTGTTACATTTTAGGTACTCCTGATATAGGTTCTTCAAACATTCTTGCTTCTCGCACCAGTTTATACATGTTTTTTTATTTTTTTATGGAAAGTCAATCTCACAAAAGCTGGAAGGACATATTCATAATCATATTTCACTCTTAAATAAAAGGACAAAAATAAGATAATATATTTTGTATAAAGAAAATATATAATTATGACTTTAATTGAAATTTATGAAGTTTATTTATTTATTTTGCATTATGGTAATGGAATTTTCATGAGAATAATGTCATAACGCACAAAACTCTCTCTCTCTCTCTCTCTCTCTCTCTCTCTGTGTGTGTGTATATATATTCAATATAATAATATAATAATAACAATATTCTGAAATGAAAAGGAATTTAGCCTTGGCTCTGCAGATAAGAGCAAATGCTTTTAAATAAATAAGAACCCAAATGTTTTAATCAATATTCAGACAAAACTAAAGTTAATAAAACTCTGTTGTAGTTGGACAAATTTATTAAACTGATGGAAATCAATGGTGCAAATCTGCATAAGATCAAAGAGAAGTGGGGGACTGAACTGGAGACAATTAACCAGGATTTGGAATGGCGGTTTTAAAGAAATATTCCTTAATATACAATCTCTAGCAGGAATATGCTTGGAAGACAAATACATATTTTGATGTATATTTCTTTTAAATGTATTCTGTTTGCTTTATATATCAAAATTCTATCTGTGTATGTATTATTTATTTTCAAATGTGTAAGTTATTGGGCTAATGTTTATGATTGTTTATGGAAATATCTTATTTTATATCCGATAACTGAACCCTTATGAGGCTCCTGGTATCCAATGGCATTTTTATAGTTGGACGAGACAGTTTGTCCCCTGGAACAATTTAAGGTTACACCTCTATCTTCTGCTCATAGTCTCCATTTCGTTTTTGTGGTAACTACCACTGCAACAGTGACTGACATGTTGACAACTGCCATAGAATCTTCTGACTCAAAAGATTGAAGAAATTCTCAAAATAACTGCTTTCTGCTTCACATACTCCAGAGAGCACATTTTATCAAAGAGTATAAAGTGCTTTATGTCAGCTTTCAAAACGCTGATATTAAACCTTTTAATGAATAATGAAATATTACAGGGAAATTATAATAATAAAAGGATTGTTTTTTTATCTTTTGGAGAGAGGGGCAGGGTTTGTTGTCAGCCTTTTCTGTTTGGGCCTTTCCCAGGGACAGTCAATAGTACTGGTGTTTCTATTTTTGGCTTTAATGGGAATATATATATTCTTTAGGAGATATAATTCTGTATGAGCAGCCACTGTTAGGCAGTATTGAGCAAGTTATCCTGAAAAAAAGTCTTCAGATCTCCTTAACATCTCTCTCTGGAAACTCAGTCAACTCAGTCACTGGAGACCTTTGATCATTTTTTATTACATAACCAGAGAAGCTGGGGAAAAAAACCTAAGGATGCCTTAAGTGTTGTATTCCCAAGAAATGTCAAGATATTTTAAACGACTAAAAAGCATTTTACTTTATGATGGGTTACTTTGCAACTCTTGACCATTTTCTTAAGTCTATGAATAAGTATGAGCCTTTTTCTATTTTGATTGATACTTGAGGATTATATATACCAAACCAGTATTATTTTTTGAGTTACTTTACTTCCTACAAATTTGACTGCCATCGTGGGTGGCATTCTGAGGAATGTCTCAGTATCTTCTCATTTTACAGTGTGGAGTGAACAGTTACAAATGCAGAAGTTTTGAACTAAAATACTTTTTGGAGCTTTAGGAACACCATGTGTTTACTGCTCTTTATCAGGGTGGGCTTCAAAGCCCTGGAGGCTTTTGTGACATTTACCGCTCACTCTTTACTTCACGTATTCATCAAATACATAAGCAGTGGCTGACATCAGGGGTGAAGAAAAATGATATTGAAATGAGATCTGCACCCCTGGTTGGCATTTAAAAAAATCAAATAAAAACTAGTAATTTAAATGGAAATACTGCACATGTAGTCTCTAAATGAAAACCAGAAACAACATGCATGTTTTTATGTGTGCATAAATGTTTAACTGAGGTCTTTTCATAGGTGGACATATGATGAAAGCCTCTTCTTCAAAAACAACGGCTTGTATTTCCTCATTTGACTCTCTGTTTCTGTTAACAATAGCAAGGACTGAAATTAGGAGAAAGAACCTACTGAAGAGATAATAATATAGATATTTCCATGAGCAAATATGATTGTGTTCTGCAGGATTTCCCTTTCAGTACCACATCTGTACATGATACTTGCAATAGACAAAAACAATAATTGCAATACTTTCCATTGGGCAGTGTGATCATTTCAGGTGTATTTTTTTATTTTTATTTTTTTGTATCCCACAAGAATGGATTACAGACACAGGCTTAGGCTATTTATTAAGGATTTGTCTGGCAGATGAGATGCACAGACGGCATGGTGATGTTCTGGATCTCATGATTGTATGTGAGATGTGCCACCGGCTGCAGAAAAACTCAAAGTCAACATAAAATGGCCCATTTCAGACCATTGATCAATTTTTAATCGACCCACCCAGGCATATAACAGGAAATGAGAAAGGACACCACAGTGTGTCTCTTAACAGTCTGGTTTTTAAAAGCCCAACATGTAATAAAAGAGGCTCCAGAAAATAATTTCATACTAATCACGCATTCTTAAGTGTGGTAATTAGGTAACGTACAATGACTTTCACGGTCGGTTTTCAGGGGTTTTAAAAAGCACATTTGAGTGCGCATCCGTTGAGGTCTCAGCAAACAAAATTATATTTTGACGCCCTACTGTGCTTACCTTTTTAATGTGGGCTTTTGAAATAAAACACCCAGTGTTTTGAAATATAGGCTAACTTGTTATAGCACTTATATATCATTGCTCTTTTTTTCTTTTCTTTTTTTTTATTTATTCCATTGTCCTCATTTGTAAGTCGCTTTAGATAAAAGGGTCTGCTTAATGAATAAAGGTAAATGTAACTTACTTGTAATATTTGACAGTGTTTTATGTTTACGTTACGCGTTCTCTGTGCGTTCCAAACCAAGTGTCCGAACGCCATACTGTTGCTATGGTTACCGCGATTCCTGTTCGTGAGCGTGGTTTTATTGAATGTGCCCAAACTTGTTTTTCAACTTTATATTCAACTGCTATTTACTGAAACTTAACTCAAATTAAATCGCATTCGTTGTTATTGGCGCCCTGTTTACTCAGGGAATTAGCCTGTATCCTAGCACAAACAAGTTAAATGAAGTTGTCAATTGTATCCGTAAAATATCGACCCCTCTCCGGGGGCTACTATCGTTCCCCGTTAGATAGAGCTGTAGTCAATCAGCCCGCATGCCAGAACACAGTTGCACCTGCCGGTATCACACACAGCAGAGCTAGAACTGCACCCAAGTGAGGGAGTACGAGAAGATAAAGCGGCAAAGTGTCCACCCACAGTTGCTTCACCAAATCATCTTCGGCTTTAGGCAAGGACGAGTCTGTTTAACAGCAAGGAAACCGGATAATCAAACCGCGCTCGCTGTTTACATACACAGGCAACGGACACACACCACAAACGCGGCTGCCTGCGACTCCGAAAAGCCATTACGAAGGAAATAGCTGCGTTTGTTGTGGTGTAAAAATCCTCATTTAGGTAAGATTGAATCATCATACTGAAATAATCTTATAGTGTGAGGTGATTGTTCGGCTTTTATTATGTCAGTGAAAGATTTAACCAGATTTAACAATTGATCCTCCAGCCGGGTGCTTCTTATCTGTAACGGGATCTGTTATTACGCACGAAAAAACATGTTGTTTTAGTGTTAATTAAGCGTGCACGGGGGTCTTTCATTGTTGTTTCTTGTATGCACTTACTGGTGGATGGCCAAATGTGCGCACTTTGTTATCAGTCGTGATTTTATTGGCGAATGTGAGAGAAAGTTTGGTGGTTAGTCGCTGCTGTTTAAACTGCAAGCAGTTCGATCTCATGCGCTGTTGTCATTTAAAACACGCTGTTTATTTCCAGTCTTACCGAAACATTTGGACTCGCGCTTGTAAATTGTGAGGAAACATAGGTGGCTGTGGTGGAAAACGTATGGCTGTAATCTGTGAATACAGTCCTGCCTCGGATGTGTGTCCTGAGATTAGGCGGCTAATAGCAGGTGTGTGCGTCCAGCGTCTCTGTATTTGCCCGTTAGCTTCGGCTCAAGCCCGTCACCCTATCATCCTATTTGCACAAGGGCGGACATAATCCAGCAGCAGCTGCCACCTGCCTGGAGTCACGCCTCCGATCAATGGCAAGCAATGCTTTGCTTTCATTCTCCTGTCTATCTGCACACACTATTCTGTCTGCCATTAACGCCTTCCAGTTTCAATCTTCCCATTATTCCCATATAGCCTACTACACAATCATCTGACACTTTTTTTTATCCCCCAACATCTATAGATAAATTATAAGATACATACACTGTAATTTATAATAATAAATCATAAAAAGTGACGTGAAAAAAAGTGAGTGATGTGACATTCAGCCAAGTGTGACCCATACTCAGAATTCGTGCTCTGCATTTAACCCATCCAAAGTGCACACACACAGAGCAGTGAACTCACACACACAATGTGAACACACACCCGGAGCAGTGGGCAGCCATTTATGCTGTGGCGCCCGGGGAGCAGTTGGGGGTTCGGTGCCTTGCTCAAGGGCACCTAAGTCATGGTATTGCCGGCCCGAGATTCGAACCCACAACCCCTAGGGTTAGGAGTCAAACTCTCTAACCACGACTTCCCCGTAAAAATGTTAGTGTGAATAGAGTGCAACAGCATTGGGATCTTTAACAGCTTTTCACACTTGAAATTAGTAATTTTGGGTTATTCTAAATGTAATTCTGGGTTATTTTGCTTCACCTTTCACTTTGCTTATACTTTACATGAGATTAATTTTCATAAACCTTGGGTTATCATTCTAATTTTCATGTTTGCACTCTCAGTGTCATTAATTGGACAAATGCAGCATGTAACCTGTTTAAAGGGGACATAACATAAACAGTTTCGGCCTATCTCATGTTAATCTTGAGTACCTGTAATATTGCATCCTTCATATCTTTAGTTTTATCAGATTTATAAAAGAACGATATCTTTAAGATTTCTTCCAAAAACAGCCATGGGAGGAAGCACTTTTGTCACGTGCACTTTTGTGTTGTTTACATACGCGCTGATTGCCAACAAAACTCAGTAATTAGATGGAGTTCTACTTACTCATGACCGGGATCTTTTATCACTGGGACTGCTCCAACTTTCAGTATGAAACGATGTGCAAATCCAGCATAAAAGGTTTTCTTTCCCTCTCAACCAAAAACACGCTTCTTTGAAGACATTCTTCTTGAGAAAGTCCTGCGCAACGCTGCCGACTTCTGTAACCTGAACGAAGCACGCTGATGGACGTGTTCTTGCTCTTGTTCTGTTTGCTGTGTTTGCGCTCTTCTGGGAGAAGTGCCCGTACAAGAATTCCATGCTTCATGATGTTATGAAGGGTCATACTCCAAATTTTTTTTTGAAACTTATGGTGCGTTCACGCCATATTGTAATTACAGTGACTACAAGATAACAACTTGTAAAAAGTGTTCACATCCTCGTAGAACTCGTAATTACAACTTGTCAACTGGGAGCTAGAAATTGTACCACATGACCACCTCAGATTCATTAGGAACTATGTTTAGACATTGATACTGCGATAGTCCCGATTCATGTTGTCATCTCGAAATCACAGTAAAAATGACATTGTGTGTAATTTTGGCACAGAAATACTCTGTCAATTGTCAAACTTTTTTGAAACTTTGACCATGTTTAGCGTGAGAATCCAAACACTGAAATGACTGTTTATACAATGCGTGTGAATATGAGGCGTGATTGGGTGTCTATTGCTATTGAATGGCGTCTAGCCATTACCCAACTAACTGGAAACATTCTCAGAACTTTGTGGCAAGGTTCTCTCAAAGTAACATTCTTCCAGTAACATTAACAAAACGTTTGTTCATCTGGTCTTAAAACATCATTCATGGAATGTTTTTCTGAATTATAAACCCGATTCCAAAAAAGTTGGGACACTGTACAAATTGTGAGTAAAAAAGGAATGGAATAATTTACAAATCTAATAAAGTTATATTTTATTCACAATAGAATATAGATAATAGGGGTGCTCCGATCACGATCGGCCGATCGTCATGCGCATCTCGTCAGTAAAGCCGGTTCTCTAATCAGCGGTAAATTCCATCAGGTGCGTGATTTCACATAGAGCAGCTGTTACTACACAGAGCCATTGTTAACTGAGAAGCTGCGCAAATCCACGTTCATTTTCAGCGTTTATTTGCGCATCTTCTCATTTAACAACGGCTCTGTGTAGTATCAGCTGCTCAATGTGAAACCACGCACCTGAGGGAATTTACCGCTGATTAGCGAACCGGCTTTACTGATGAGATGCGCATTAACGATCGGCCGATCGTGATCAGAGCACCCCTAATAGATTACACATCAAATGTTGAAAGGGAGACATTTTGAATTGTCATGCCAAATATTGGCTCATTTTGGATTTCATGAAAGCTACACATTCCAAAAAAGTTGGGACAGGAAGCAATAAGAGGCCAGAAAAGTTAAATGTACATAAGGAACAGCTGGAGGAGCAATTTGCAACTTAGGTCAATTGGCAACATGATTGGGTATAAAAAGAGCCTTTTTATAGAGCATAATATCATCCAAAGATTCAGAAAATCTGGAACAATCTCTGTGCGTAAGAGTCAAGGCCGGAAAACCATACTGGATGCCCGTGATCTTCGGGCCCTTAGATGGCACTGCATCACATACAGGAATGCTACTGTAACGGAAATCACAACATGGGCTCAGGAATACTTCCAGAAAACATTGTCGGTGAACACAATCCACCATGCCATTTGCCGTTGCCGGCTAAAACTCTATAGGTCAAAAAAGAAGCCATATCTAAACATGGTCCAGAAGCGCAGGCATTTTCTCTGGGCCAAGTGTTCAGTGGTCGGACGAATCAAAATGTAAAGTTCTTTTTGGAAAACTGGGACGCCATGTCATCCGGACTAAAGAGGACAAGGACAAGGACAACCCAAGTTGTTATGAGCGCTCAGTTCAGAAGCCTGCATCTCTGATGGTATGGGGTTGCATGAGTGCATGTGGCATGGGCTGCTTACACATCTGCTGAAAGGAATATCCAAGTTCTAGAACAACATATGCTCCCATCCAGATGTCGTCTCTTTCAGGGAAAACCTTGTATTTTCCAACATGACAAATGCCAGACCACATACTGCATCAATTCCAACATCATGGATGCGTAGAAAAAGGATCTGGGTACTGAAATGGCCAGCCTGCAGTCCAGATCTTTCACCCATAGAAAACATTTGGTACATCATAAAGAGGAAGATGCGACAAAGAAGACCTAAGACAGTTGAGCAACTAGAAGCCTGTATTAGACAAGAATGGGACAACATTCCTATTCCTAAACTTGAGCAACTTGTCTCCTCAATCCCTAGACATTTGCAGACTTTTATAAAAAGAAGAGGGAATGCCACACAGTGGTAAACATGGCCTTGTCCCAACTTTTTTGAGATGTATTGATGCCATGAAATTTTAAATCAACTTATTTTTCCCTTAAAATTATAAATTATTTCTCAGTTTAAACATTTGATATGTCATCTACTGTATGTTGTATTCTAAATAAAAAATTTGAAACTTCAACATCATTGCATTACAGTGTCCCAGCTTTTTTGGAATCAGGTTTGTATTTTTGTTGTATTTATGTCTGTCTGACTTTTCTTTAAAACAGTAATACTTACTAGTTTCAGATGGTTTAAAGAAAATTCTAAAGTAATTTTGAACATAGAGTAAAAAAGTTTTCATAACTTAACGAGAACATCATTTCACACTGCATTGTTTCACATTGTACAAATTTGGCACTGCTATGCAAAAGCATTTCTAACCTGCTCCGGAGCAGAGTTTCTTAACCCCAGGTAAAAAGCAGTGCTAACCCTGCTTCTAAATATAAGTGTGAAATGTTCCTCTACCAGTGGTTAAAAGAGGGATTTATAATGGCAATAACCTGGGGTTAAATGCCTGTAATTTATGCTGAAGTAGTGGTTATGGATACTACTAAGACCTCTGTTTATTTTTGGAACACAGTTTAAGATATTTCAGATTTAGTCCGAGAGCTCTTAGTACCTCCATTGAAGCTGTGTGTACGGTATACTGTCCATGTCCAGAAAGGTAGGAAAAACATCATCAAAGTAGTCCATGTGACATCAGAGGGTCAGTTAGAATTTTTTGAAGCATCGTAAATACATTTTGGTCCAAAACTAGCAAAAACTACGACTTTATTCAGCATTGTCTTCTCTTCCGTGTCTGTTGTAAGACAGTTCAAAGCAAAGCAGTTTGTCATATCCGATTCGCGAATGAATCATTCGATGTAACCGGATCTTTTTGAACCAGTTCACCAAATCGAACTGAATCGTTTTAAACAAATGACTTAAGCTGTTAACTTTTTTAATGTGGCTGACACTTCCTCTGAGTTCAAACAAACCAATATCCCGGAGTAATTCATGTACTCAAACAGTACACTGACTGGACTGCTGTGAAAAGAGATCTGAAAAAGAACACCGAGCCGAGCCAGATAATGGGGGATAATGAAAATTAACCTATCAGTAAGGTCCTCCCCTCGAACGCAGATGAGCCAATGGCAGTCGAGTATCAGTTGCACAGGGAGCTGAACTCAGACATCTTTAGGTTTCAGTGCCATGTAGAGAAACACTGGAAGATCAGAAGCTTGCATCGGTTTAATGGTGTTCGTGCTACAAAAATGTAAAAACAATGTGCCTGTGGTACTTGTAACACTTATTTCAGGGATCCTGAGAGGATGGGCAATAGAATTTATTTTATTACATTTTACAAACCCAAACAAAACAGAGCAAAATGTCCCTAAGCATTCAACAACAATCTCAATGAGGACAAAAACATTCATATTCTTGTTGTCATACACTCATTAAGTTAAAATTTTCAGCTGCTCAAGCAGAACATTAATATCATCTTATGCTTCAGCAAGGTAACGTATTTCTGGCTAAAACTAGATAACGGTAAAGTTAGTGATTCCATGCTAACGTACAAACCTAAATAGCGAAAAGTGTAGATCAAAAACGCTTAAACGAGGGTCTACATTTTAGTGCCTCTCCATATTAATGTTAAACTGGTTAAATGTACATTAATTTAGTCATACCCTGCGATACATGAACAGTGTTGATCCTGCATGTTGTCATCCGCTATCCTGACGACTGTAACATGAGGTTTCTACTGCCTGCATTTTGATCTGTAAATCCACCGTATTTATTTTTAAATATTTTATATATCCCTCCATGGAATATTTAATTCCCACTTGAATGGTGACCCTTCTGTATCTGAATTGTGCTAAAACGTCATGGGACAAGGTTTTCACACTGACAGCTGTCATTGTAAGACAGTGAGTGACTCCGTTTGTTTGTCCGAGGAAGCCACTGTAACTAAGGGGGGGCGGGGCTTACTGATAGGTCAATTGCTTGAAACAAAAAAAAATTGGGTTCTATTTATTTAAACACACTTGCTATTATCACCTGCATAGGCAAGGCTAAATTCGTTTTCATTTCAGAATATTATTATCATGGTGTTTCTAAAATTAAAGTTGCCACAACCAGGCAAAAATAACTATTATGGGCTGTTGAATACAGTTGTGTATTGTGACAAGAGCATGTCATGCAAGGAGTTTAACACCTCCACTTTTGCAAAACATTGACCTTCAGCATTGTTGACACATCTTTGTTCACACACTTTTGCATGAATCTGTAATGCATTGAGAGCACTCTGTGAAAGATTTTTTTTTTTTTTTTTGACTTGGCGCCGGTACAGGATGGCTGCCTCCGTGACGTGCTCTGCATATGTTTTTGTCTTTTTGTTAGTTTGTCCTGTCTTTAGTTATATTCCTGCAATCAGTTTCACCAGGGATGAACTGCTGAACATTCGGCAGAACGCACCACAAGATGTTTTTCCGGATTTCAATTATTCAGACGTTTTACTGAATATTGTTATCGGAGGAGCAGCGGCGCTGATCAAGCGCTTCAGGACGCGCAGACGGGGAAAGCGAGCTGGCGCGCTCGTCAGACTCAGGAAGCGCGGATTTCGCACGCTGTTGCCTAGCATCCATCTGGCAAATCTATGCTCTCTACCCAACAAAACGGACGAACTCCTTCTGCTTTCTCGGACAAATAAGGATTTCACACACTCTGCTGCTCTGTGTTTCACGGAAACCTGGCTGAATGACGCCATACCGGACAGCGCGCTCCATCTGCCGGGCTTTCAGCTGTTTAGAGCGGATCGCGACCAGAATCAACGGGGAAATCGCGCGGCGGCGGGACATGCTTTTACATCAATGAACGGTGGTGTACAGATGTAATTGTGTTAAAGAAGATGTGCTGTCCTAATCTAGAAATGCAGTTTGTCAACTGCAAGCCGTTCTATTCGCCGCGGGAGTTTCATTCGCTCATTCTGGTTAGTGTTTACATCCCTCCGCAAGCGCAAGTAAGTCTGGCTTTACAGAAACTCGCTGAGCACATCACAGAGATAGAACAACAACACCCGGACTCTGTTTTAATCATTCTCGGGGACTTTAATAAAGCCAATCTCTCCCGTGAACTGCCAAAATACAGACAGCATGTTACATGTCCCACCAGAGACAGTAATATATTGGATCACTGTTACACCACAATAAAGGATGCATATCACTCTGTTCCACGAGCAGCTTTGGGACGTTCTGATCACCTTCTGGTTCATCTTATACCGACCTACAGGCAGAAGCTAAAATCAGCTAAACCTGTATTAAGGACTGTAAAAAGATGGACTAATGAAGCAGAGCAGGATTTATAATCTTGTTTTGACCTCACTGATTGGAGTGTTTTTGAAGCTGCTGCCACCGATCTGGACGAACTCACAGAGACCGTAACATCATATATCAGTTTCTGTGAGGATATGTGTATTCCTACCAAGACTCAACTAAATTACAACAATGACAAACCGTGGTTCACTGCAAAACTCAGACAGCTCCGTCAGGCCAAAGAAGATGCTTACAGGAAGGGGGACAATGTCTTGTATAAACAGGCTAAATACACACTGGAAAAGGAGATCAGAGTGGCAAAGAGGAATTATTCTGAAAAAATAAGGACTCAGTTCACTTCGAACGACTCAGCATCAGTGTGGAAAAGTCTAAAGAAGATCACCAATTACAAGACACCACCCCCCAGCACTGTGGAAAATCAACGACTGGCAGACGATCTGAACGAGTTTTACTGCAGGTTTGAAAGAACACCCATCACCTGCCCTGAACACCTCTCCACACAACCGTTCACACCAATAACAACTCCTGCAACCAACCCTGAATGCCTCTCCAAACAACCGTTCACACCATTAACAGCTCCTGCAACCCATCCTGAACACCTCTCCAATCAAGCACTCTCACCATTCACACCTCCTGCATCCCCCCTCTCCCCCACACCTGCAATACAGATCAGCGAGGATGCGGTGCGCCAGGTCTTCCGGAAGCAGAAAAGGAAAAAAGCACCAGGCCCAGATTGTGTTACACCAGCCTGTCTGAAATCCTGTGCTGACCAGCTGGCCCCCATCTTCACAAAGATCTTCAACAGATCGCTGGAGCTGTGCGAAGTCCCTTCATGCTTCAAACGCTCCACCATCATCCCCATCCCAAAGAAATCCAAAATTACAGGACTAAATGACTACAGGCCTGTGGCTCTAACGTCTGTAGTCATGAAGTCATTTGAAAAACTGGTGCTGGCCCACCTGAAGGACATCACTGGACCCTTGCTAGATCCTCTTCAGTTTGCCTACAGAGCAAACAGGTCTGTGGACGATGCAGTAAACATTGGACTGCATTATGTTCTGCAACACCTAGACAGACCGGGGACCTATGTGAGGATCCTGTTTGTGGACTTCAGCTCGGCTTTTAATACGATCATGCCAAACCTCCTCCTGCCCAAACTAACTCAGCTCTCCGTGCCCACCTCCGTCTGTCAGTGGATCAACAGCTTCCTGACAGACAGGCAGCAGCTAGTGAGGCTGGGAAAATACACATCCAGCACCCGTACAATCAGCACCGGAGCTCCCCAGGGCTGTGTTCTCTCCCCACTGCTCTTCTCCCTGTACACTAATGACTGCACATCTAAGGACCCCTCTGTCAAGCTCCTGAAGTTTGCAGATGACACCACACTCATCGGCCTCATTCAGGACGGTGACGAGTCTGCTTACAGACAGGAGGTTAAAGAGCTGGCTGTCTGGTGCACTCTCAACAACCTGGAGCTTAACACGCTCAAAACAGTGGAGATGACTGTGGACTTCAGGAGAAACCCCCCTGCACTCCCCGCACTCACCATCATGAACAGCACTGTGACTGCAGTGGAGTCATTCAGGTTCCTGGGCACCACTATCTCTCAGGACCTGAAGTGGGACATTCACATTGACTCCATTGTGAAAAAGGCCCAGCAGAGGTTGTACTTCCTTCGCCAGCTGAGGAAGTTTAACCTGCCACAGGAGCTGCTGAAACAGTTCTATTCCACCATCATCGAATCCATCCTCTGCACTTCAGTAACTGTCTGGTTCAGCTCAGCTTCTAAATCGGACCTCAGAAGACTACAGAGGGTAGTACGGACTGCTGAGCGAATCATCGGTTCAACCCTCCCTTCTATTCAAGAACTGTACTTATCCAGAGTGAGCAAAAGGGCTGTTAAAATCACTCTGGACTCCTCACATCCAGCACACTCCCTCTTTGAACTGTTGCCATCTGGTCGACGCTACAGAGCACTGAGCGCCAGAACGACCAGACACAGGAACAGTTTCTTCCCTCAGGCAATCCATCTTATGAACAGCTGATACACACTGAACACACTACACTTTATATTTATATACACATACACTTAATTTATCTAACACACATACTTAGTATACACTTAAATTTTGCACATAATATACATGTACATACATAATTGCATTTTTGTAATATACCTGCCTACAATTGTCAATTTGTATATTGTCATTCCTTGTCTACTTATTTGTATTTTTTGTATTTTTATATTCTTTTATTATGTGTTTTATGTTCTGTCGCTGTCATTCTGTTGTACTGCGGAGCTTCTGTCACGAAAACAAATTCCTCGTATGTGTAAACATACCTGGCAATAAAAGCTCATTCTGATTCTGATTCTGATTCTGAAGATGTTATGTCAGGTAACCTACAATGCATTTGATTTGGTGCCATCTTAGTGAACTTTAAAATTCTGTCATCATTTACTCGCCCTTAAGTCTTCTGAAACCCATTTCTTTTTTGGAACACAAAATGATTTATTTATTGCAGAATGTCCTTCTGCTCTCTTCCATATAATGCAAGTAAATTGTGGCCACAGCTGTTTGTCACACAAAGTTATTGTAAATGGCTTAAGAAGACTTGAAACATAGCACACAAGTTGTAAGGACCACATTTATGATGCTTTGACAGCACCTGGTCACCATTCACTTTCAAAATATGGAAGAAAGCAGCTCTGATATTTTGCTTTGGTGTTACATGGAAAAAAGAAAGACATACAGATTTAGAACACCTTGAGAGTGTGTAAATGGAGACAGAATTTAGATTTTGTGGTGAATTAAGATAACGACAGTGTTAATGAATTATGTCTTAAAGTTTAGTCATTCAATATGTAGTTTGTGAAGGGACACTGCGGGACGTCATCTACCCTGTTGTGTTTCTAAACCTGAAGAATATAATTTCCCCGTCAAATCCTGAGCTTTTAAAAGGAGCTAATTCAGTGCTTTGTAGATCAATATCAGTAATACTGCAAGATAATGTGAAGGTTCCTGCTGCAGCAAAGGACTTACATTAATCAGCTTTTCCTTTGTGTGGAGCTGCTTTATTCTGCACATTTTGTCAAGGGGGTTGACAGTCTAATTGAAGCAGATTGTAGTAATCAAGTAAAGGAATGACTTTTGGCATCATGGAACATTAAGGGATCTCTGATTTGCTCCAGAAATTATTGATCCACGATAAGAATAGTTCATAATTGGTGCTTTTTTGCACTGTTGAGATGCCTTTACAAGTCATCGCTCTCTGTAGTAAAGAACTCAAATGAGCCTTGGACATGATAAATGGCATTGCTTTCTAGAACTGAAAATGTGATCTGCATGAAATAGCTAAAACTATGGAAGCTTGTTTCTGCCAGAGGATTTAAAAAAAAACTGACTTTATCTGCCAGTTTAGATTTTTTATTTTTTTTTATTCCATCTCATAAGAAAAAAAGAATTGTGAGGTGTAAACTTGCAATATTGTGAAGAAAAGAATTGTGAGATATAAACTCACAATTGTGAGACAAAAGTCTGAATTGTGAAATAAAATGTTGCAGTTACCTTTTTTATGGAGGTATAAAAAAATAAATAAATAGAATTGCGAGATTTGAACTCAGAATTCTGAGAAAATTCTGAGTTTATATCTTAAATTCAGATTTTCTTTTCTGAGAATTGTAAGTTTATATTTTGTAATTCTGACTTTTTTCTCAGAATTGCTAATTTATATCTTGCAATTCTTAGATAAAAGCTTTCACAAAAACATTTTATTATTATTTTGGATGTTCAATGTTTAAATAAATTCTATTTGAAGTGGGGCTTGCTGGTTGATGATACTGTATTTCAGCAAATTTGTAAAAAGAAAAATGCAAATAATGTGAAAACATACCGTTAATAATTTTTATTTTTTTGGATTTTATTATATTTATAATCTATTTTTAGTTCTTTGGAACTGATTTAATCTTCTTCAGTGCTTGGTCTTAAACATTGCTGTTTACTCTTTTGTCATAGCAAAACCGTGTGAGTGTGTGTGTTATTGCGATTAGAAGCATGACATGGTGCAGTCAGGCTTAAAACAAATCTGAGCCATGCTACTGTGATTATGCAGTCAGCTGAAGTGTAGGCTGACCAATGGGAACAATGAACTGAAGCTACCCATTTCATGATGATTATTGCCATGGTGGCAAAAACAACTGGAAGCTTAAAATCAATTATGCATGAAAATGCTGTCATCCACGCTGACTCTGGAAAGCTTTTGATTCACCACCCAGTGCTTTATGTGCACAAGGCTATATCAAAGTAATGCTTACTCTTTCTTAATGATTCCATGGCTGTTCTGAAAGGTTTTAAAGAGATCGTTTGCCCAAATATGACACTTCTGCCAAATCAGTATGAGTTGTTTTCTTGCATGGAAGCAGAATGTCCAAGTAACTCGTTTCTAGTGGAAGTGAATGGAGACCAAGGACCACCTTTGCTAGACTTTGCTAACTCCTTTTGTGCCCCATGCGAAGAAGAGAAAAGATGACAGAGTTTTTATTATAGGCTTGAACTCTCGCTTTAATATCATCAGGGCCCCTAGATAAGAATTACACTTTTGTAATCAATCTCAAACTCGAGCAAGCTGAGAGGATAGCGCACAGAGATCTGAATCAAAGCAATTGGAGAATATTAGAGTGGGGAACAACACAAGCTTTTAATGTGATATGAAAGCTAAATGTTCTTTGCACTCATTGATTTTTAATGTTCCCAACTCACAACATTTTCTTCACTCTCTTTGCAAATACAACAGTGACTTTCTGGCATTGTAGTCTTTATTGCCGGCTCTAAGTGAGGCAACACCACAAAGAGGACTTTTATACAAACAAAAGTATTTATTATTTATTTATTTATTTGGTAACAATTTATTTCCAGGTTTCTTAACTAGTTGCTTATTAGCATGCTAGATAATTAAGCATGCTCTTGAATGCTAGATACTAGAATATTAGCCATTTATTAGAACTAAGCACATATTAATGCCTTATTCTACATGACCTTATTCTACATCCCTAATCCTACCTAATTCCTTAATTTAACAACTACCTTACTAATAATAAGCAGCAAATTAGGAATTTATTGAGGGAAAAGTCATAGTTAATTGTGAATAAGTGTTCACAATGCTAAATTGTTACCTTTTTTTGTGTGTGTGTCCTGGATTCTTGATCTTACAATTGCTTGTTTGGTTTTTACTATTGCCAAACCCTGTGTTAAATGTTTTAGAAATTAATAGGAATAATAGAGGAATTTCTTCAGATTCTTTTGCTTTCTGATCAAATTTTCACCCTACTCAGTCATTGTGTTAGTAAAGCTTGTCTGATCTAAACCCTCAGTCTCTCAGAAGTAATCTTCTTCTGAATGCCAGCTGACCATTGATCTGTATGTACCCTCAAACCATTCTCAGATTTTCCAGGGGCTTTTTTTGCTCAAAGTCTCTTTATATTTAACGTTCCTTATTTCAAATGCCACAACAGAGTGAATGCATCCCATTGATCACAGTAGACTTTATTCTTATTTCCCAGTAGCAACTTGAATCACTTATACTTTCTATGAAGATGCCATTACATGGTTTAAAAGCATTACATTTCATTAGGTATTAAATGTTTTTTTTTAAATGAGGTTTCTTTTTTTTTTAACTGGACAGTACTGACAGTGTTATCTTTCATTTTCAGATGAAAGAGAAGATGTTCAAAAGAAAACCTTCACAAAATGGATAAACTCACAGTTTGCTAAGGTAATAATACTTGAGTGTTGTTCTTTTTATCATGTTGAGGTAACACTGAATCACCTTTGATGGGATGGTTCACTCAAAAGCTGAAAATCTTGTCATCATTTACTCATTCTCATGTTGTTCCAAACTTGTATAAGTTTCTTTCTTCTGTTGAACACAAAAGAAGATTTTTGAAGAATGCGTGTAACCAAACAGCCATTTACTTTATAGTGTTTTGTCATTGGCTATACCACCAACTATTTGGTTACCAAGATTCTTCAAAATATCTTCAGTTTAAATAATTTGAAGTTAAGTAAATGATGACAGAATTTTCTTTTTTATTTTCTTTTATTATATTTCATCTGTTTAATGGCAGATTAACGTTTCATGCAAAATCTGTTTTGATTAACCATTTCAGGCAATCTTTAAATTATGATTTTCAGAGAAATCTTCATGGATTTATGTTTTTGCAGCCTGGAATATCATGTTATAGGTGTATGAACTGAAATGTTGTTATACATCCACCTACTGCATGGTGGGTGGATGAGGAGATATAAGCTAGACAGGCTTGATATCAAGGTTAAAAGTTAAGATTCACATATAAAGATAATCTTGATCTTGAGGTTAAAAGTTAAGATTCACAGTTGCACAAATTCTTGTCACTAACATTCATCTATGTCAGGATGAGAGTTTGAATGCTTGAATATTTGCTTTAGATTTTTTTTTTTTTGACGTACAGTACCATGCTTCAAGGTAAAGGTTTTTGCGTTCTCTTTGTAACTCTGTTAGCGTCCTTTTTACAGTATGTTAACAGAGGAAAGACTTTGGTTCTTTGTCCTTCAAACTGAGAGAGAAGTGTTTGCTGCAAAGCATAGCTGTGAGGGAAAAAGCTTAGACAATGTCTACTTTTTCTTCTCAAAAATAAATAAATAATAAATAAAATGAAATAAATAAATATAAATACAATGAAAAATAAAATAAAACTAAAGGTTTCATCTTGTCATTTTCATTTATTTTTGATAATATAAACCTCAAATACTCCACTTGAAACTACTGGGCACATTTTACAAAGGCCCGCAGCTTTCTTGTTCTGCAAGTTCTGTTTATTCTCCAGACAAGAAGACCCCCTGTCGATGACCTCTTCACTGATCTGTGTGATGGCCGACGTCTTCTTGAACTCCTGGAGGGTCTCGTTGGCCATGAACTAGTGGGTCCATCTTTAAATTTCAACAAAATAAGCTCTTAACGTAATAGTTCACCCCAAAAGGACACTTCTCACCATCATTTACTCACGAATGCAAAATTTATTTTTAAGGAAAGCCATCATAGTACTCTTTTCCAATTACAATGAATGTGGAATAAGGATTTCAAGCATCAGAAAAATATCAAAAATTAGTCAGTGCATCTCATGCAATACATTTCAAAACTAATGAAGTCATACAATAGTTTTGAGTAAGAAACAAAAATGTAAGTCATTAATGAAAGTTTAACATTTGCACTAATGTAATTCTCAGTGGCTACGTTTACATGCAACCAAATAATCCATTTGTAATCAGATTGATGGCTCAATCGGACTGAAAAGCCTTTATGTAAAGGACTTAATCAATCCGATTGAGCTCGATCAGAATGAAATTTTGTTCGGATTGAAGGGAGTGGTTTATTCCTCTTCTACGATTGAGAGTGAATGTAAACACTCGACCGAATTGAACCACAAAACTGAAAGGACAGCGCATGTGCAATGACGCAGAAATAACCTAATGGTGTATGACGCGTATAAAGAGCGGCTCTTCCTTTTGAATAAAATGTTGCATAAATGCGTGTCCTGTCATTATAAAACTTCCTTTCACTCAGCAACTGTTAAGTGGAGCAGGACATCCTTGTTTTGGATACTCATCCACAGGCAACCGTTTTTTGCGCAGTAAATATGAGCAGCGCAGTGGTTTATATGTGTATTTATCCATACATGGATGAATATTAATTCTGATGAATATTAACCATGTAAGAGAGTGGTTATTATGTGCAAACAGTGAGAAACTCTATATTTGTGTAATGTGCACATGTCAAAAAAACTTGTGACATATAAACGTGCGCATCAACCCAATCACTTTATTTAGCATTCAAGTAAACACTACAGTCAGATTCATTAATCGGAATGAATTCAGTCCGAATGAACCAAAAATTGTGCATGTAAATGTAGCCATTGAAAGTGATGTCAGATTCATAATTATGATCCTCCTAAATTGGGTCTTTTAAAAGCAAACTGCTTTTAAAAATATTTTTACTATTTTGCATCTTTAAATGTACACCATCCAATTCATTATGAATCATTATATTAAGTTTAAAATTCTTATTTTAAGGCATTATTTTAAGATTTAAGATTATGTCTTTCTCTTTTGAAAGAACAACATGTTTTATTTATTTTTTTTATTTTGAATGTTAAAATTGGTGACTAGATTATTTATTTATTATTTGTTATTTTAATGTGTAAAAGATTTTGGGATTAAATTAATAGCACATTCATGAACGTGCATTTTATATACTGCTACCATAATAATGGTATATACCACCCTAATGAAGGCCACCCCTTCATTAGGGTGAGTAAATGATGACATAATTTTCATATTTGTGTTAGCTATCTCTTTAATTGGCTCTGAGGACTGACATTTTGAGACGCTTTTCATTGTTCTATTTTTATCAAGGAAAAAATACTCCTGGTTTCAAAGCGTTTGGACAAGGCTGAGTGCATAAATGGTTGAATTCATTTGCAATGGATGCTCAGAGTACAGTTCTGATACAGAGTATTCTTCATTTGCAGGTTAAAGAACGTGGTTTCACTCGAGTGCACTCCCTCAACAATGTTAACAGGGCCCTGCAGATCCTTCAGAAGAACAATGTGAGTTAATTGGTTCAACAGGCTGTTTTACTCTTCACAGCTTTTGGAATTTCAATGTTTCGGTTAAGCTTTTTAAAAAAAATGTAAGACAAAATTATGCAGAAGCTCAATTTACAGTTGGATAAGGTAATGGCACTTATCCATTTCAAAGACATAAAAGCTTTTCTGCTTGATAAAAGTAGTGAAACAACCAAGACAGCTTGAATACGTGTTTGAAAAACTAAATAAGAGCCGAGAATGATTGCAAATTATAACTGGTTGAAGAAATTTTCCTGCAAATATCAAACTGTTGATATCAAAAACTGATGTGGCTGAAGTATCGAATCATTATCTTGTTTAAAGTCAACATAAAATCAAAACCGACCCTGTTTGCTGTCTTAATACATATTCCTGGTCTCATTATGAGAAACGAAGTTTCTTACATTCCCATCCGCTCCATTTCTAGGTTGAGCTGGTGAACATTGGAGGAGCTGACATTGTAGATGGGAATCATAAACTGACCCTGGGGCTCATCTGGAGCATCATTCTCCACTGGCAGGTATGAGAGTTCAATACATTGGAATCAGACCTACAATCTTTCTGGTTTGGCTTCAAGGGCAGTAGCACACTAAAGGAACTTTATCATCTATCAAAGGTTTTATATGTAGCACATTTGCAGTGGACTGTCATGTGCTTATCTGTATAGGAACTCGTTTCCTCTGTGTTTTTTCTGTTTAACTGATAAGGTGGCCCTACTGTGGTTTATGTTCAGAGCAAATTATGTCATCCTCCTTCATCTTATGTTGGAGGTGGTTACAGGAATAAGGGCATCTAAGACTCAGTAATGTTTTGGCATTGAGACTAGTTTGAAAAAAAAAATACTGATTACCATATTCATGTGCAAGTATTTCAGAGATTACCTTGGTGTTATAATGGTACAGTACATGTAAAAATAAAAAAAAGTAATACCATGGTGATAGATCAGCATATTAGAATGATTTCTGAAGGATCATGTGACACTGAAGACCGGAGGGATGGCTGCTGAAAATGAATTACATTTTAAAATTTAAAATATAAAACAGTTATTTTAAGTTAATCAATAATAATAATAATATTTCTTATAATAATGTTACTATTTTGGGGGGCTGCCCTCGACTAAAGATTTTTCTGGTCAACTAGTAATTGTTCATTTCAAGCATTAGTTGACTAATCGCATGTTTATTAATAAACCATTTAAATCATGATAATGAACCTTAATTGCCTACATAGCCTAATAAGCACTCAAGAGCATGCATAAAGCTTGCCACAGCACACCACCAGAAGTAATGATGATGAATGTGTCAGGGAAAAACAGAAAGATTCAACTTGTATTAACATTTAAATAATAATCTATTGATAAGCTAGTGTTTTCTGTGTTTTTGGTGACACTGACTCGTCATCTCCACAGTAGTGGATGCGCCTGCATGCAAATTTCATATGGATTACATAATCTGAGAATATTAGTTTTTTCAGATTTTAATTGTTTCATTTGAAAGTAAACATTTCACTCTGCATAGATATATTTTTCATATCTGTAAGGCAAGTATACACAGAGTTTCGGCTTTCATTTTTTTGACATTAGATTGAGCGGCCATGTGAAGTTGCTACTACTTACTTATTTCAGATGATAAGCCTTATTTGAGGTCGATGAATGATTTGGATGTAGGCTACTGTATTACCACAAAATCCAGCCGTTAATGATCTGTCCATCACAGACTGCGTAACCTCACCACTTGCTGTGGATTTTTTTAGTTTTTCTGCAAATAAAGGATTGATAAAGTTTGGTTGACCAAGCTTCTTCTCGTCGACTAAATGTTAGGTGACTAATAGGGGGCAGCCCTACTATCCTTATTGTATTTCTGATCAAATAAATTCAACCTTGGTGAGGCTTCTTTCAAAAATCTTACAGACCCCAAACATTTGACCGGTAGTGTATTACCACATTTGTGTACTTAGTAATTACTCTTAAGCATTTTAAAGAATTCAATGGCATTACCATGGTACACATCTAACCAGGATATTACCATTGAACAGATACTGTATGTACTATGATATGTACCATGGTACTGACTGATGTATACTGCATTCATCTAAATATTAATGGCATTACCAGCGTACATGTCCAGGGTACCTAAGCGTTATCGTATGTTTTTGTTGTTCTTATCTGGTTAATAAAATTGTAATCATAAAGTCTGTCTCTAAATATTAGCTTTATGAGGTCATGTTGCTATGTTTGTCATTGTTCTGATAAATACGTATATATCCTCTCTTTTACCATACAGGTTAAGGATGTGATGAAAGATGTCATGGCAGACCTACAGCAGACAAACAGTGAAAAGATTCTGTTAAGTTGGGTCAGGCAGTCCACTAAAAACTACAAAGACACCAATGTGGTCAACTTCTCCAGCAGCTGGGCGGATGGTTTTGCCTTCAATGCTCTCATTCACAGCCACAGGTGTGTGGGGTTGTTATTTTTGGCTGCTTTTTTGACAATCACAGAAATCACTGGTCTCATGACTAATGAAATTGAAATTGAATGTTTTATATTTATTGGTCATAAACTGCATGGTTGAATACTGGCTTGGCTTAAAGCAACTTTTGAAGCTGATTATGGCTTATTGTTTTTCTGTTTTTCTGTGAAGTTCATCTGGGTAATGAACCAGCTGTTTCGATCTGCTTTTAGCTATTTCAAGCATGTGTACAGAAAAAAAATTAAGTTATTAAATATCCTATATTAATTACATCGTCAGCTGATCTAATTGTCTTTTTTTTGCCAGGCCAGAGCTGTTTAACTGGAGTGTGATGGAGCGACAGGATAATGCCATTGAGAGACTGGATCACGCCTTCAAAGTTGCGGAGAAGAGTTTAGGCATCGACCGACTGTTGGACCCTGAGGGTATGACCTCCTCTTTTCTTCTTCTCATTCACAATAGTCTTTGAAGTTTTTCGGAGTAATACAGACAAGTTTTTTTTTTTTTTTTTTTGGGGGGGGATTGGAGGAAACGTCTTGTTACATCAACATCTAAAACAGAATTTCATCATATAATTGATGCCAGGGGGGATTAATTCATAGATGAGCTTGTACCACTTACGACTTGTTCTGTATGGACAGATCCCAAGGAAAGGAAAGTTATTGCAGAGATCTAATGTACAGTATAAGCATGATGTTTCTTTTCAATGGATAAGTGCCTAGAGAACATGTATAGTTTATTTAATTAAATTATAATTATATTTACACTACCACTCAAAAGTTTGTAGAAAAAAAATATTTTGATCTCTTTTTTTTATCTCGCCCCACCCAAAAAAATAAAAATTAACACACAATTAACACAACTATTTTCTACATTATTAATTAGTAATGTTTCCTGAGCACCAAATCAGCACATTGGAATGATTCCTGAAAGACACTGAATATTGGAGTATTAATGCTAAAAATTCAGCTTTGCCATCACAGAAATAAAATACATTTCAAAACAATAAAATATTATTATTATTTTTTGAATTCTAATAATATTTCACAATTTTATTATGTTTTTGCAATGTATTATTTATTTGTTATTTATGTATTTTTGATTAAATAAATGCAGCTTTTGTGAGCATAATAGACTTTTAAACATAAAAAAATCATTTAAATCCAAAACTTAGTAGTACACATATAACAATATACAAAGCAATGTTTGCAGCGATCATCTGCTTCTTAAATTTGTCTAATGTGAAAAAGACTCTAATAATCTCACATGTCTCCTCTAGGAATTAGATTAATTAAGTCAATTAAGTCATTGCTTAACTCATGGGCATATCTTTTCTCCTTCGCAGATGTTGCTATAGCTCATCCAGATAAGAAATCCATCATTATGTACGTCACATCCCTGTTCCAAGTGCTGCCCCATGGCGTTAGCATGGAGGCCATCCAAGAGGTAGAGACCCTCCCTCGAGCTACAGTAACCAAGGAGGAGCACTTCCACTTTCAAACCCAACAACGGTACTCCCAGCAGGTCAGAGGAACACACAGTCATAGACACGCACAGACATGTGAACGGTGTGCAGTAATCGTAATGCAAGGATGGACCCATTATCTCTGGCGCCACATGTCTCATATGAAAGCCTGAGACTTCTCTGGTTTCATAAACGTTTTCAGACATTCTCAGGATGTCAAATGCTCCTCTAGCTTCTCAACACACTTTGGCAGCTGACATTGAATTATGTTTTGTAATTTGTGATCTAATTTTGCCCATCTGCATTCCAACGTCCTCATCGTCCTTCTCACTGCCATATCCAGCTCATCACTCAACTCTCCTCAGTATTTCCATCCATCTCTGCGGCTTTTGTTTTGCGTTGTACAGTCTTTCTTATCTTCTGTACTTCTTTTAGATCACAGTCAGTGTGGCCCAGAGTCGTGTTCGCAGCCCGTCTCCCTCGTATAAGCCTCGATTCAAAAGCTATGCCTTCACTCAAGCTGCCTACGTCAAGACACCTGAACAGCAGAGGGAGTTCCTCACCATACAGGTTGGTTTTTGTTGACTGCTGGTTCTTCCACATCGTTGCCAGGAGTTGTAGTTTGTTGCTATTGTACAACAACCTCTGAGTGATATCAGTGGTGTCACACTTCACTTGCTAAAGCTTATTACAATTTATTGATTGTATTGGCCTGGCATCTCTGGTTGACCAACTTCCTGTTTCAATGATCATTAGCTGATAGAACATTCTTACATTTTTACGTTTTGAATACATTGTTACATTTTCTGAAGAAATCGTGGGTGGTGCTTGTCAAAACAGTGTTCTTATTTTTTACCTAAAACTAACACCATTAAAACTACATTTTTGGTAACTGAAATAAAGCTGAAATTAATTTAAACAGTAGATGAAATGTTGCCTTGGCAACTGAATGAAATAAATCAGTACAAAGACTAAAATTATTAAAACTGAAATAAAAATGAACTTAAGTATACAGTTGAATTATATGTTATATAAAACATTTAATTAATTGTAATAATCTGGTGAGATTTTTTTGCACAAGGAGTCTGACAGCAGAGATCTGATCTCACCATCATCAGTCTGTCTGGAATAACATGAAGAAACAGAACAAACTGAGACAGACTCAATCCAGAAGAACTGTGGCAATGTCTCCAAGACACTTCAAGAAACCTACCTGCAAAGCTACCTGAAAAACAATGCACAAGTGCATCTAGGACAAAAGCTTTTTTTAACACAGTGTGGTCACACCAAATGTTGATTTAATTTAGTTAACTTAATAGAAGTTCATTAATAATATCTATTTATGACAATTATTTTTGATTACTTCCTCACTTTACAGCATTTTTACACATGTGCCTAGAACTGCACAGTAAGTACTGTAGCTTTGCAGGTTTCTAGAGGTGTTTTGGAGACATTGCCACAGTTCTTCTGGATTGATTCTGTCTCAGTTTGTTCTGTTTCTTCATGTTATTCCAGACAGACTGATGATGGTGAGATCACAGATTTCTGTGTGGAGCACTAGCTGCTGTCAGACTCCTTGTGCAAACAAAAATCTCACTGGATTATTACAATTAATGGCAAAAAATAATGTTTGGAAGTGTAAACTGATATTTACTACTGATACACTACAGCAAAACATAGAAATAACTGACTTAAAACCAATTTTTGTTGGTGAAAATACTAGTGGCCTAAGACTTGCACAGTACTGTATATAATGTGTCAATTTATTTTTATTTTAACTGAATAAATAATCTTTCCTTTGATGTATGGTTTATTAGGATCGGACAATAATTGGCCGAGATACAACTATTTGAAAATCTGGACTCTGAGGGTGCAAAAAAATCTAAATACTGAGAAAATCGCCTTAAGTTGTCCAAATTAATTCTTAGCAATGCATATTACTAATCAAAAATTAAGTTTTGAAATATTTACAGTAGGAAAATGATGATTTCAAGAGGTCTTAAATTAAATAAAATATCTTTATTTAATATACTAATGATTTTTGGCATAAAAGAAAAGTCGATAATTTTGATCTATACAATGTTTTTTTTTTTGGCTATTGCTAAAAGTAAACCCCAGCGACTTTAGACTGGTTTTGTGGTCCAGGGTCACATACAGTATACGCACATATATAAACAAAAAACGAATAAAAATTACTAAAGCACATAACAAATTTTCATCTTAAAAAGCTGTGGACTTATAATTTTTATTGTTCACTGTGTAAAAGGTATGACAAATACACCGAATGTGAATACTCATGGTCAGGAATTTGTTGAAATATGAGCAACACCACAAGCACCACTAATAAACCTAGTGTTAAATCATAACTCAACACCAAGAAGCCCCTTACAATCTTCAAATTCAATCTGAAACCACCCTGATATTATCAGTCAGCCATTGCATTTCACTCAAACACATACGAGGACAGAGGGTATTTCCCAAAGCAGGAAAAGACAATTAGAAGGCTAACTTTAAAGATCACCCAGCTTTTGATGATGAAATAGCTGATACTCCAGGGGCTTTAGCGACGCACGTGTGTGTACCCTTGGTTAGCCAACCACTCCTGGCTCCTCATTGCCAATATGCTCTTTAGGCAGGTGTTAATTTGATATATATATAAAACTCTGGTAACACTTTAGTCAAGGAACCAATTCTCATTATTAACTAGTTGCCTACTAACATTAATTCATATGACTTGCATATTGGCTGTTTATTAGTACTTATAAAGCACATATTAATGCCATATACTGCATGACCTTATTTAAGATTTTAGGTTTATTGAGGAAAAAGTTGTAGTAAATAGCTAGTTAATACTAGTGAGAATTGGTCCCCAAACTAAAGTGTGACCAAAATGTAATATTTGTGTTATTTTTAAATCCATACCATCATCTAATCCATGTTTCTGCCGTCTTATCTGCCTGCAGTCTCCAGACAAGCCAGAGGAGCTGCGACCGTCCCCCAGTCCCCTGCCACAGGGGCTAAATGAGCTGGAAAGCTACCAGAGTGCCCTGGAGGAGGTCCTGACCTGGCTGCTCTCTGCAGAGGACAGCTTGCAAGCACAGCCACTCATCTCCTCTTTGGTCGAAGAAGTCAAAGAGCAGTTTCACACCCATGAGGTAATTTGTTTGTCAGTTTGTCTTCTGAAGCTTTTGAGGTGAAAGTAGATGAGTGTGAAAAAGAGAGAGAAATGTTACATTGGCACTTTTTTTCTAAAGTAACACCAAAATCACATCATGTCTCGATTATGATGTCAGAGCTTATTATTAGGATCTTTCCACAAGAACTAGTGCACAGCTGCCATGTAAAGGTACTAGTTCAGCGCAAACATCTGGAGGACTACACCCAAAAACGGTTTATGAATGTTCAAAGACAATGATGTCATGTTCTATGTCTTTTTAGCATCAGCAGACAATAAATTTTGCCTCTAGAAGTGAAGATGATTCAGGAATCGCTATTAAAGCTAGCTGTATTTGTTGTGATTTCATTAGCTTTAGCTGTCATATGACAGCTATGGATTTCCACATAAGCTCAGAGTCTTTGCCCAACTTTGAAGGCCATGCAGAAAAATATAAGTTCAGACTGTCCTATTACGGCTCCCATTGAGCCAATTAGGGCTGTCAACTAGGATTGCCGCGGTGAAGAAAATTTCCCACCGGTTAATTGACATGTGACAACACCGGCGGGGGGGCTCTTTTGCTCGCTTTTAAATAGCTTAGAAATGCGTGCGCGTTATTCTTTCACTTTCGAATTAGCTGCAATTGGCAATTCCGCGTCAATTGCTTGAATGGACAAAAAAACTCACTGATTTTAAATAAAGACCTTTTATTAACATAACGAATAAAAATACCTACATGTATAGGCTGAAAAAAAAAATGAAAATCTGCAAACTGTGGCCCCAAACAAATAAGAACCATGATCGTTTATTGCTTAGCCAATATTATAATGTTTTTAAAACGAATAAGAAAATATAAATTGCACAAAGTTTAAATAAGATAAAACCATATAAATAAGAAACGAATGTAAAAGCAAAACTTCCAAAATGACCATAGCCGACAATTCAGCACTCAAAAAAAAAAAAAAAAAAAAACCTTTACATTGGCATTTATTAACAGTGCTTGCCGAGTTTGTTTTTTTTTTTCTTTTGGGCTGTGGCCAACCCGATCTCATGGCAATTCGTACATATTTTACAAGGTGGCTTATTCGTACGAAATCGTACGACCACACTCATACAAATTCATACGATTTTTGCCAAATCGTACGTATTATACAAGTTGCACATTTCATAAGAATTTGTTTGAATGACCTACACCTAACCCTGCCCCTAAACCTTACCGTCACTGGGGTTTAGACAAATCGTATAAAATCGTACGAGTGAGGCTGTACAAATTCGTACGAATAAGCCACCTCGTAAAATACGTACGAATTGGTCATGAGATAGCGTTGGCTGCGGCTCGACGTCGGCTTCCCGACCGGTGTTGCGTCTTAAAACCGTCAACACCATCTATCGCGGCAAACCAACTGTCAACTTGATTAATCATGAATAATCGCAATCAAAATAAAAGTTTATGTTTACATAACACATGTGTGTGTGCACTGTGTATATTTATATAAATGTATACATTTTAGAAATATATGTAATATATTTTTCTGTTAATTTTATATATAATATAAATCTGCATGATTCCAACACAGCAGATCTATCAACAAACACAAATGTGCAAAGCAATGATATGCTTTAAGAACTCTTAACTTGTCTGCATTACGTTTCTTTGCTCTGTTATCTAACAAATAAATCTCTCTGTATGTCTGTTTTCCTCTTTTACACCTTCTTTCAATTAGTCGTTTCACTCATTATATCATGCAATTTTCTCAGTGATTTAATATCCCCAGATAACTTTTCAATTCACACCCACGCTAGGCACACTTTGATCCTTTGACTCCCAGACCAACCATTCTAAAAGATGTTGGAATATGAAACTGAGAAAACACTCATAATTACCATCTGTCAGGTATGGAGAAATCTGATTTATTCAGAGACTGTAAACACTGGAGGCTTATGAAGATCTGGGTTAATAGTAACAGCCCACAACTTTTTGAACAATAAATCTTAGTCCTGAAACTTTCTAACAGCATCCTTCACCCTTTGGATTCAAAGTTAGTTTGAGGAAATTAATCACCTGTCTGAATTTAGAATCGTTCCTCTACGTTTCACACAAGTGTAAAACATCAGTCTTATATTGGCCAGATGCCAGACACTGAATAAACGTATATAGACGTGTCAGCTGAAGAGCATATCTGGGACAATACAGACTTAACGGTAAATTGAACTTTATAGACAAAATCTGAAATGCATAGGTAGCGATCAGTTATTTTTAGAGCAACATGAAAAATGTATTTAGAAGAACACTGTAGTTTGGGCAAAATTAGTATTTATTTGTTTTAGTCAAAACTAATTTGTTGTTTAATTGTGACTAGGAAAAATCATATTTTAGAGCTGTCAAATCGATTAATCACAATTAATTGCAACCAAAATATTGTTTACATAATATATGTTTGTGTACTGTATATATTTATATGCATAGATAAATACACATACATACATATTTAAGAAATATTTACATGTGTATATTAGGGCTGTCACGATATTCGATTTTTCATATCACGGTTATTGTGGCCATAAGAATTCACTATGTCGATATATCGTGATATCTATAGAAACCTTGGGGTGAGGAAGATATCAGTCAAATAATTTTTTACTTTGTTTATTGAGTTTTTCTTTTTCACCCAATGAGCATAATATTGATACTGATAAACGCAGGGCACAAGACTCTGGCTTTCTCCGTCTTCTTTGCAGCTCCTGTGAAATAACAAGAGAGAAAATACTGTCAAGTTCAACAGTATGATGAATAAATATTAATGGTAACACTTTACAATAAGATGCCATTTGTTAACATTAATGTATTGACGAACATAAATGAACAATGAACAATACATTTATTACACAATTTATTAATCTTTGTTAATGTTAATAAAAAATCGAGTTATTCAATGTTCATGTTCACAGTGCATTAATGTTTACAAACACAACTTGTGATTTTAACAATGCATTAGTAAATGCTGAAATTAACATGAACTAAGATTTATAAATGCTGTGGAGATATTGTTCATTATTATTTACGTTATTTATATATGTTAACTAATGTAATTAACTAATGTTAACTAATGAACCTTATTGAAGGGGCCAAAGGGAAAGTACATCACTGCTGGAGAAGGCCACACTGCTGTTCCGCCCACACAAAGTTAGTTTGGAAGGGATTTCAACCTTTGGAGAAAGATTGCTTCAAATCTTCCCTATTTGTTCTTACAGCTTGGCAAGACAATGGGGAAGTGAGCCTTAGGAAAAGGTCTCTACAGAGACCACATCCTACCCGTAGGGAGGTGGCATGTGGAGATACTGATATGGACTGACCCAGGGGGCAGTACTACATATGGAAGGGGTCTCTGAGGCAGGTCCTACCTTAGAGTAGGGATGGAACGGCTGCCAGAAGAGACTGACAGAACGGGTCTGTCAAGGGAAGACACGGGTTTGCCAAGAGGGAAACCTTACCGTGGATGAATACACATATGGGATTACCCGTAGGGAACCAAGCCATATGAACACCTAGCCCAGTACAGGGGCTGACCGGAACTCCGGGCATGCTAACACCAGTACTGGGCCTGGCAACAGACTGCTCCGCCAAGTCTGACTGCCGAGGGTGCTGGAGGATGCTCGACCAGGGTACGCCAACCGGGGAACTCTACTGGGAGAAGAAAGGTGCTCACATCCCCGTGTTAGGGGGAATGGCGCAGCAAGCTCGACACCGAGCCAGCCCTTCCTGCCAATTACCTGTAACCCAACACACGGGAAGAAACTGGCTCTACACGGAGGTTGTAAAACCTCGCAAAGGTGTTGGGTGTCGCCCAGCCCGCAGCTCGACAGATGTCTGCCAGAGAGGAATGGTATGCCAAGGCGATGGCATCCACTATCCAGTGGGCCAACCTCTGTTTGGAGACAGCCTTCCCCTTCTGCTGACCTCCAAAGCAGACCAGGAGCTGCTCAGAGCTTCTGAATCTCTGGGTGCGGTCCACGTATATGCGAAGCGCTCTTACGGGACACAGCAATGGCAAGGCTGGATCTGCCTCCTCCAGGGGCAGCGCTTGCAGGTTCACCACCTGGTCTCGGAAGGGAGTGGTGGGAACCTTGGGCACGTATCCCGGCCGGGGTCTCAGGACAATGTGAGAGTAAACCGGCCCGAACACAAGGCACTCTTCACTTACTGAAAATGCTTGGAGGTCCCCGACCCTCTTGATGGAAGTGAGCGCGATCAGGAGCGCTGTCTTGAGAGACAGGAACTTAAGCTCGACTGAATCCAGCGGCTCAAAGGGACCCCCCTAAAGTCCCGCTAGGACAATAGAGAGGTCCCAGGAGGGAATCAGGGGTGTCCTAGGAGGATGTAACCTTCTGGCACCCCTCAGGAACTTAACGATCAGGTCATGGCTCCCCAGGGACCGGCCGTCCCTTGCATCGTGATGGGCTGCAATGGCAGCCACATACACTTTCAGGGTGGAGGGTGACAGCCCACGCTTCAACCTTTCTTGCAGGAAAGAAAGCATGACTCTGACCGGGCATCTCTGGGGGTCTTCTCGGTGAGAAGAACACCAATTCGTGAACAGACTCCACTTCAGAGCATAGGCCTGCCTCGTAGAGGGGGCTCTAGCCTGAGTGATAGTGTCTACCACCGCTGGGGGCAGATCACTTAGGTCTGCCAAGTCCCGCCCAGAAGCCACACGTGGAGGTTCCAAAGATCTGGACACGGGTGCCAAATGGTGCCAAGCCCCTGAGAGAGAAGGTCCCTCCTCAGGGGGATGCGCCAGGGAGGGGCTGTCACGAGGAGAATGAGTTCCGAAAACCAGGTCCGGGTGGGCCAGTAAGGCGCAACCAACAGGATCTGTTCCTAGTCCTCCCTGACTTTGCACAGCATCTGTGCGAGCAGGCTCATCGTGAGAGCGCGTCGGCTGCACGATTGAGCTCCCCCGGGATGTGGATAGCGCGCAGCAACTTGAGCCGCGTCTGACTCCAGAGGAGGAGATGATGGGCGAGTTGAGACATGCGACGTGATCGTAGACCGTCCTGTCGGTTGATGTACGAAACAGCCGCAGTGTTGTCCGTGCAGACCAACACGTGGCTGTCTAGCAACAGAGGCCGAAACCGCTGTAAGGCTAGATGCACTGCCAGCAACTCCAGACAGTTGCCAAAGCAGTCGAGGTCCTGTCCAGGACCCTGAAGCTGCCTGCCCGTTGCATGTCGCGCCCCAGCCCGTGTTGGAGGCATCTGTTGTGACAACAACATGCGGGGACACTTGTTCTAAGGGCACGCCAGCCCGTAGAAAGGCAAGGTCCGACCAGGGGCTGAATCGGCGGCGACACATCGGTGTGATGGTGACACGATGTGTACCGCGGCGCCATGCCCATCTCTGCATTCGAGAGTGCAACCAGTGCTGAAGTGGCCTCATATGGAGCAACCTGAGCGGCGTGACTGTGGCTACGGATGCCATATGCCACAGGAGCCTCTGAAAGTGTTTCAGTGGTACCACTGTCCTGCCTCTGAAGGAACTCAGGCAGTTCAGCACTGACTGGGCACGCTCGCTGGTGAGTCCATACCGAGATAAGAGATTCTCTGCACAGGGTAGAGCTTGCTCTTCTCTCGGTTGACCTGAAGCCCCAACTGACTGAGGTGCCGGAGCACCAAGTCCTTGTGATCGCACAACTGCTCTCGGGACCGGGCCATAATGAGCCAGTCGTCTAGATAGTTGAGGATCCTGACGCCCACTTCCCAGAGTGGGGCAAGGGCGCCCTCCGCAAGCTTCGTGAAGACACGGGGGAACAGGGAGAGCCCGAAGGGGAGGACCTTGTACTGCCATGCCTGGCCCTCGAATGCAAACCGCAGAAACGGTCTGTGGCGAGGTAGGATCGAGACATGAAAGTACGCGTCTTTCAGGTCGATCGCTGCAAACCAGTCCTGGGGCTGAACGCATTTGAGAATGCATTTCTGCGTCAGCATCTTGAACGGGAGTTTGTGCAGGGCCTGATTCAAGACTCGCAGATCCAGGATAGGCCGAAGGCCACCGCTTTTCTTGGGTACGATGAAGTAAGGGCTGTAAAACCCCGTCCTCATCTCGGCTGGAGGGACCGGCTCGATTGCATCCTTTGCCAGCAGGACAGCAATCTCCTTGCGCAAGACAGAGGCGTCCCGGACTGCCACCAGAGTCTCGAGCACGCCATTGATCTTGGGAGGTCGCCGGGCGAACTGAATCGCGTAACCGAGTGGGACCGTCCGAATGAGCCAGCGTGACGGGTTGGGCAGCGCAAGCCACGCTCCCAAACTCTGTACAAGTGGCAGCAAAGGGACAGTTGACATACCCGCAGTGGTGCATCGATGGGGAGTTGTGTCGGATGGCCCAGAAGGCATCGCGTTCCAAGTCATCACAGCCACACTCCTCGTGTTCCCGGAGGAACTGACCAGAGACGCGTGGAGAGGCGTTGCGTTTCCGAACCGTGACCTCTTGACCACTGGCTAAAGGGGGCAGCGTGGGTGAGAATGAGGAGGCAGTGCATCGCTCATCGTGTTCCCGGAGGAACTGACCAGAGACGCGTGGAGAGGCGTTGCGTCTCCGAACCGTGACCTCTTGACCACTGGCGAAAGGGGGCAGCGTGGGTGAGAATGAGGAGGCAGTGTGTCGCTCATCGTCAACCCGCGAGCCTTGCAACTCGGAGGAAAGGGAAATTGCTCCTTTATGAAAAAGGGGGGGCCAAAGGGACAGTCGACACTTGGCACTTGGCTTGGTGAGTTTGCAGGATAGCCATGGCATGCAGAGCAGAGGCAGCTTGGCCCGCCACACTGTAAGCCTTGGCAGCGAGAGCGGCCGACAGCTTACAGGCCTTGGGTGAGAGGCGCGGACTATTCCTCCCAGTGGCGGCGTTTTGCGGACACAAGTGCACCGCAATCGCACTCTCCTGCTGGGGAATGTCGAGGCACCCCTAGCTGTCCCGCCATCGAGGGTAGTGAGGACGGAGGAATGAAATGAGCTGCTTCCGGCCATAAAAAGGGGCCATCCACGACTACATCACTTCCCCATGCACATCTGGGAAGAAAGGAACCAGAGCAAAACACGGTTGTGAGCCGCACTCTACACCGAGAACCAATCAAACAGCCATGAGCACTCAGGGCTGGGCGGTGCATTCACCTCCATCCTGATGCTCACAGCTGCCCGGACAAGCACGGCTGTCAACTCTGGGTCCAATTCGGCAGTGGCAACAACACCTGAGGGGGGCAGCCCTGCTGAATCTTCATCCACAGAGGTCAACATCCCATCCCCGATGCTGCAATCGACATCTGATCCCCGGCGGCAAACTGTGAATGACCCGTTGGGACTCCCATAAGACAGCCCAGCAAAATCACCCAGCAGCCGCACAGGACAAACACTGTGGAAGGGGTAAGAGGTCCGTGGGGCGTGGCCCGGCAGAGAAGCTCTCACGGTCACCTTCAAATCTCCCAGAGCACTAGCCGGCGATCCTCTGCTCGTGGCAGAGAAACCGGAACGGGTAGTGACAGAGGGGTCTGCTCCTTTCCCTTTAAGAAAGGGGAGACACGATCACAGCGTTGCCATGGCCACACACGCAGTGCGTGCATGAACCATCCACGAACGCACCTTCAGCATGCTGAATGCCCAGAAACGGAAGACAACGATCGTGGCCATTGTCAGAGAACAAGAAACGACCGCTTCCAGAAGGACGAGGACGAAACGGCGTCTTTAAAAAGACGTGAATCGTCCGTGATTTGCTCTTTTAGGAAATCTGCTCTCTTAGTTGAAGTGCCCAGAGGAATCGCTGAAAGGGACACCACTGTTTGTGCCGTACCGCCAACCAGAACAGCTTCCCAACACAGCAGATGAATGGCTTTGTAGAGTATAACAGCTTTCATACAACCACTCGGCTCCGAAGCAAAAATCTAATGAGTGGATGCACCTGTCGCCCTATTTATACCCGTTGGCACGGGGAGGGGGTCAGGTATGTTAAATCCACTAGCCAATTTTCATTGGCGTTTTCTCTTAAACTCAGAGATGATTGGCCTCCCAGGTGAGACCCCATATGTCGTTCGACATAACTCGTAGTGACCGACAGATAGGGAACTGTTAATATGTTTGAACAAAGAAATAAATAAAGTGTTACTACGCACAGGCCATATTGATTGCCAATAGAAAAATAAGACGAGTAAAGAAAACGCGGTACTTATTAAAATAATAACCCTTTACTTAAATATATGAACACAGAAAACCGCTGTTAACAGGTTAATATAACGTTTCCCATACTATGACTAGTAAAATAATAACAAATCACTCTGATGAACACGGCTCTCCTCGGAGTATCTGTGAGCGCTGCGTCTTCTTCTTGTGTGGCAGGTGTCTGAGTTAAGGCACAATACTGCCACCTGGGCACTCAACCAGGTACTGATGATGGAGTATTTCCATGTGGTGTTATCATAAGAGAACTGTTCATTTTAAAAATTGCGGTTATCACTAATACCGGTATATCGTCATACACTAAATTAACACGATATCGATAATTGTTTATTTTAATATCACGGTTATCGTCAATACCGGTATATCGCGACAGCTCTAGTGTATATACATATATGTTTTTTGTAAGTTTTATGTTATGTAGTCAGTGTTTAAGGCCATTTACAGTGTACATTTACTGTTTTGTGTACATGGATCATTTTTTATAAATTTTATAAATAATTTTTTTTTAACTGTTCCACAGTTTGGATATAAATGTTGTTACAATTGAAAAATATTATTGAATATTAAATATTATTGCAGTATTTCAATATATTTCAAAATGTAATTTATTCCTGTGATGGCAAAGCTGAATTTTCAGAAGCCATTACTTAAGAAAAAAAAACAACATTTCTTACTATCAATATTAAAAACAGAAACATTTATATATATTTTTTAATGAATAGAATGTTAAAAAGGAACAGCATTTATTTGAAAATGAATCATTTTGTATTAATTTTAAAGTCTTTATTGTCACTTTCGTCAAATTACTTTTTTTTTAATTTTTTCTTTCAAAAAGAAATATCTTACTGATATATATCATATATTTGTCTGGTATTTTAATACATTTTTAAATATACTGTCTACACACCACTGTTCCAACGTTTACAGTCATTGAGATTTTATATATAAAATATTAATAAAGATACATAACTTATATTTTACAAATATTTTATATATTGAATTTTACAATGTGCATAACAAAAATTATGGCTTGGTTGCTTGCAAACTTCTTTAATTGTTGACAGTCTAACCCTTGCAAAGCTACTTTTTACTTTATTATTATTATTATTATTTTGCAATAAAATAATTATTAAATCTCCATATTTAATGTCCATCAAAGGCAATGGCAAATGTGTACATTTAAATGTCTTACCATTGCACTGTATGTATATGTGTGTTTGTGTCCAGGGCTACATGGTGGATTTAACGTCTCATCAGGGCAGTGTGGGCCGTGTTCTCAAAGCAGGAAGTGTGTTGTTGTCTGGAGGGCAGCTGACTGATGATGAAGAGAGGGAGGTGCGGGAACAGATGAATCTGCTCAACTCTCGCTGGGAACATCTGCGTGTGGCCAGTATGGAGAGACAGAGCAGGTGGTCACATGTGTGCATGATAAGCCTTTAGCCAGGAATAAACCTGTCAGTTACAGAAAGATCTTTGCTATTTACAACCTTCGTATAATTGATGTTTTGGAACATTTCAAGGCTTCATGAAGTTTTGATGGACCTGCAGCACCAGCAGCTGAGGCAGCTCTCTGATTGGCTGGACACAACCGAAACGCGGATTAAAAGAATGGGAGCACAGCCTTTAGGGCCTGAACTTGATGACATAAAGCGTCAAATTGAAGAGCAAAAAGTATGTACTGTAATTTTTTGGTGTGTTTTTGATAAACAAAAAAACAAACCAGTAAAGACATAATTTTCGCTATAGCTCTTACAGGAAGATCTGGAGCTGGAGCAAGTGCAAGTGAACTCTCTGACTCACATGGTGGTGGTAGTAGACGAGAACAGTGGTAATGGCGCCACCGCAGCCTTGGAGGAAAAACTGCAGGTAAATGTAATCATTGATTTACCCAAGCAGGACAGAGTTAGAATTAATATTCTTTAATAAATCTATCCCTGTCTGGTTGCAAGAGCTCTGGTGGAGGACAGTGACTGGACCTAAACCTTCAGATGACACATAGTTCATATTTACGTCTCTGTAAAACCACATTTGTAAAAATACAAGATGTTTATGCGCAGCCAGACACACATAAGTTCAGTGCAGAGTGGCTCTCATGCACTGTATAATGTGATTATTAACAAGTAATAACAATTAGTTATCCAGTATGGTTTCGTTCACACAACAGGGCTTCTCTCAAATTACGGTTATGCTGAAAATGTATGGGTGTGGGTTTGGTTATAGAATACGGTTGTCAGTCCCGTAATTAACCAAAATGTGTGTGAATGCAGCTGCATTAATTACCATACTCAAAAGCAGGACTGAAAACCGTTTTCTGCTGTGTGAATGTGGCCTTTGTAACCGTAACCACAGTTCTGAGGTCAAATTGGATGTTTGGACCAAATAACTGTGGTATAATGTTTTGTTTACTTGAATCAGTTTTCCATAACACCCCCCATTTACTTACACAGAACCTCGGGGAACGATGGGCAGCGATCTGCAAATGGACTGAAGAGCGCTGGATCCTCCTTCAAAAGATCCTGCTGTGCTGGCAGCTTTTCTCTGAGGAACAGGTACTGAATCCTTCCAGCCTGTGCTTAAAAAAAGCTTTTACAATGCATTTAGCAGCTCTCAAAATGCCTTTTGAATCCTGCCTGTTAAATGACTATAATGAGAGCATGTCTGGGGAAACATAAAGGTTTTGAAGGCATCTTTTCTCAAGAGAGTCAGCGCGATAACATCACCAGTGCTCAAAAGAAACAGGAAAAGCAGCAGTGCAGAACATATCTCACTATTTTCCATTAATCCACTGTGCTTGTTTTATAGCTGCTGTTTGATTCTTGGCTGACTCAGAAGGAGGAGTTAGTTCAGTCCATTCAAAGCAGCAGCACAACTGACCCAAATGAAGTAGCCGCCAACCTCAGGAAGCTCGCTGTAAGTGGCACACATAATCCAAACTCACTGATGCATTAAAGTCAACCCTACTTTGCATGATTAACAATCAAGTCCTGATGGATACAATCAAGGGTTTAGATTTTTTTTTCTTGTTGATTATGCTGCATGACATGCAAAATTTTCATGAAATTTTCACAAGTAAAATGGGTTTCAAATGCCATTTCATTTTGAAATCCTTTGTAATGGGTTTGAAATCAGGCCTTTTTACTAATGCAACAATTGAAGTTAGATGTTATATAGTTAAGGGTTTTACAAGGTTTTCAATACTGAAAATTTAAATTCTGTCATCATTTACTCCCCCTCATATCGTTCCAAACTTGTATGACTTTCTTTTTTTGGTGGAACACAAAAGAAGATATGTTGGTAACCAAATGGTTTCATGTCCCATTTACTTCCGTAGTATGGACCAAAAAATATATATAATGGAGGTCAATGGAAAATAAACTGTCTGGTTACCAATATTCTTCAAAATAAAGAGAAGAATGAAATGCATACATATTTTGAATGATATGAGAGGGAGTAAATGATGACAGAATTTAATTTTTAGAATTAATTTTACAGAACTGTCAGCTGATTTTTGTTCCTCAGATATTAAAAGCAGACCTGGAGTTGAAAAGGCAAACCATGGACAAGCTTTGCTCCCTCGTTCAAGATTTGCTGACCAACATTAAGAGCAAAGAGGCTGCTGGGAAACTAGAGGCTAAGCTGGAGAGGTTGGCTCAGCGCTGGGACAAATTGGTACAGTCGCTTCATCTCACCAGCACCAAGGTGGTTATGCTAATGCAATTCCATTTACTGTGTCTCATCTTTTCCGCAATACTGTTCCTTCTATTTCTATTTCTCTCAAAATTTGATATGGCCGTGCCATCACTCAGAATAAATAAAGCACTCTCACCGTATCTCACTCTCTCTCTTTATATGCACACAAGAATCAGACTTTTATGCATTTACACTTGCCTGTCTAACTTTTGTGCCTTTTAGTTTTCAACTATTGTCACCACATCCAAGTCGGAGCTCATGCATACAACCATGGCAACTGTCACCAAGGTGACCACGAACCAGAAAAAGATGGTGAAGCATACTAAGGAGGGTATGTCTACCCCTCCACCTCAGAAGAAGCGACAGATTGTAGCTGATTCAGAACTGCGGAAAAGGTGAGCTTACGTACCTCATTTTTTTCTCAGAGGTCACTAAATGTAGTAGACCCATTTATGACAACAAAGCTTTGCTTTTTTTTTTTAATGTGTTTAGTTTTTTTTTATTATTAATCACATTGACAGTTCAATATGTTTTATCTAGAATAACACAATTTCAAGATTGTAGAAATAGATTGTAAAATTGATTGTTAGAAAATAACATGGTAATCAGTTTTTTGATGTTTTTGCTTTAGAAGACAACATTAAACTTTTTTTCACCGTGTGGATGTATTTCCAACTAAAACATAAAGTTGTAAGGGAATATATTGAAGGGCTTGTCTATTTTTTTTTTTTAAATAGCCAATAAGATTTAATAACATCACAGCCATGAAGATGATTTGCTACCCTTTATCTGCAGGTAATAATTAGGGGATATTAGGCAAAGAGACATTCTCATTCTATAAAGTATTTAAGTGGACATAATGAATGAGTACATCATCAATTTATGCATTTTTTTCTCTGCAAAATTTAAATGTATATACATAAAGTGAAATTTGTTAAATTTTAGAAGCACAATAGCTAGTATATATATATATCAAATTTTAAAGAATCACATTTCATAACAATAAATATTATTTATCCATCTATCCGTCCATTTTCCAAACCACTTGTCCTGCGTTGTGGAATAAACATATAACATTTTGAAATTTTGAATTTGATGCAATACATTAAGTAATAATTTTATAGGACTAGTTTTAAGGCTTAATAAAAGCTAAAATAGTCAAACTTTCAAACAGATCTTACTGCATGTTTATTGACATAAATAGTGTTTTTAAAGCATTATTTGCACAATGCAATCTATTGAGTATGAACATTTTGTAATATGAATAAGGCATGCCTAATTCTTGACAACAAATGGTCACCACTTTTTCGCGTTCATTTATCTACAAAATATGATGAAGGCAGGTTCTCTGAAAACAAGCCTTTTTTTATTCATTACTTCTCAAGGGAATTTATGTTTTGTTAAGCTTTTTACATATTTTTGCTAAAAATGGGACTGAGATACTGATCAGGAATGTGATGTTTTTTTTTCCGTCTAAATAAACTCTTTTACTTTTTGACTGCATGAGTTAAACTGCACTTTTGAGTTTAGAAATGATAGTGATACACAAAGCCTGCAGTGAGGGGAAAATGCTAATCAATGCCTAAGTCCCAACAATATTCAAATGACTAACAAACAAACAAGAATAACTAATTTGTTTTGCTGTTTTCTCATCAATTTCCCTGCAGATTTGATGTGGACTTCACTGAAATTCACAGTTTTATGACCCGGTCAGAGGCTGTTTTGCAAAATCCAGAGTTCTCAATCTCCCGTAAGGAGGGCAGTGTGGCAGAACTCTACGAGAAAGTGCTGGTAGGGCTACATTAGCATGTTCTGTAGTGATTCACCTGTTTCATTCAACAACTGAATGTGTAGTGAAAATATATCAGACTGCAAAGTGTATTATATTACATTAGAAAGTAGAAATATAATGTTTTAATTACACAGTATTTCCAATAGATCTTATATATATTAGAAATATAATATATTTAAATTATGTAAAGTGTAATAGTTATATATTAAAGTGTATGTAATTAATCAAACACGTAATGCAGTACCTATAAAAATTTTCATTGGTGTTTACTATATGATTTTTCTTTTTACCATATTTAAGGCGATTGACAGGGAAAAATCTGAAAAGTTCAGGAAGTTACAAGAAGCCACTCGTTCAGCCCAGGCTTTGGTGGATCAACTCACTAGCGGTGAATAAATTTGAAGTGATTATTTTCATATGCATGTTAATTTCAGTTCAAATGTCTTGTTAACACCCCTTGATTTTTAATCAGTCTTGCATAATTCAAAACTCGCTCTTGTTGTTTTGTGAAAAAACACACAAATACCCCCATCTTATTTGGAACATAATAATCAGCATTTTGCTGCTAATAAGTAATAAAATCCTGCATAATGTCAGCTTTATTAATAATGGATAGAGATGTGCATCGGTGGGACGTTTCCCAGCTATTTTGAAAGTCTAAAGCCTTTGCCAGCTTAATTGCCTCAGCAAATGCTGTTTCAATATGCATGAGTCTCATTTGTCTTAATGGATCTTTCACTAAAGATGGTCAGAATTCCGAGGACATCCAGCAAGCAGCTCAGCAGTTACGTGCTCGATGGGTCGACTTCTGCGCTCTTCTGGCCGAAAGGCTGGCGTGGTTGGCCTACCAGACCAAAGTCCTGGCCTTCTACAGTCTCTTCCAGCAACTTGAGCAAGCTGTGGCGGCTGCCGAGAACTGGCTCAAGGTGCAGTCGCCGCCCGCATGTGAGCCGGAGCCTCTGAGGATTCAGCTGGAGCGTTGCAGGGTAACCACCAGTGTCTGTCCTCGTGCATGGGGTCTTGTTCTTTTGTAGATTTGTGTTTCAGTGTGTGTCTGTTCTGTGTCCATATACAGGGCAAAGTCTGTGTCTGGCCAGGTAATAATGCCCTTTACCCACATTGGATGCATTCATGCAGGACATTATATCATGTCCGATAAGACAAATAACCTTAATTTTTATTTCTTGATCTTTTGAGATAAAAGAGCTTGATTTACTTGGAAAACATACTGTAACTTTCAGAACTTCCTCCACAATTCTGTCTGCATGTCCTTCCAAAGGTTCACAAAATTAGAAATGAACAGCTGGTTATTTTTATTTTTTATTTTTAACAAGGTCTCTGAAGTTTAGATTGGCATTAGAAAAATAACATAAAAATAATAATAATAGTAAAACTAATTTTTGTTATGACCCCCATTTAAAGGATGGTTCACCCAAAAATAAAAATGTTGAAAAAGTACTCTTCAAATTTACTTGGAGGAGATATTTAACATTATATCACTTGCTCACCAATGAATCCTCTGTAGTGAATGGGTGCCGTCAGAATGAGAGACCACACGGCTGGAAAAACATCACAATAATCCACAAGTAATCCACACAACTCCTGTTCAGCAGTTAACATCTTGTGAGTTTAAAAACGTTGCATGTTTGTAAGAAACAAATCTATCATTAACTCTTTGTAACTTTAAACTGTCACTTTTGGACAAAATACATAGTCCATAATCCATAATAATGCTTCCTCCAGTCAAAAAGTGCATCTCCCGTTGTCCTGTTTTGGACCATTTTCACTTGTAACCTGTGCTTGATCTGTGCATATCTCTCTTCTGATTCAGACAAGGTGTCTTTTTGGTAGAGGCAATATTATGGATAGAGAGCAACGGTTTGTTAATAACTGTTTTTTTTTTTCTTACAAACACATAGCTTTTCACTTCAGAAGACATCAACTGATGGTTTGGAGTTGTGTGGATTACTTGTGGATTATTGTGATGTTTTAATCAGCTGTTTGGACTCTCATTCTGACGGCACCCATTGACTGCAGAGGATCCATTGGTGAGCAAGTGATGTAAAGCTAGATTTCTCCAATTCATTTTTTTTAAATGTATTTTTTTAGTGATATATTTTCTAATACAGTTGTCCCTTTACTTTTTGCTTTACGTTTTGACAGGTCTATAAAACAGTATTTAATAATTCCATCTTTCATGTCAAAAGATCAAGGAAAATCCATTTCTCATTAAACGACCCCTTTTACGGGGACTCTGGCAGGCCTGGCTGGTGAATTTTAAATGCAGTTAGATTTTTATGTAATTTAGCTATGATGTCGGTACTTATACTGGATGATTTAATTGAAAAAGGAGCACATTTCCACTGTCTGGTGGATGTGGAATATGTTCAGTGGGGTAGACGTGGCCTGTTAGATTAATGAATATGATTTGACAGACAGAGAGACAAGTTGTGTGATTAAAAAAGTTTTTAGTGATCAAGGCTCTGCAGGTTTAAAGTCTCTCTTTGTTCATCTGTTCTTACCTCTTTCATCCTTGAGTATATCTGTACCTGGCAGCTTCCTATACGAGTCTTTCTTGCTTCTGTCTCTTTACCAGATCCCTGTTTCTGTAATATGTCTTTCAGAAGAGACATGTCTCCCTAAAGACCTTGAGTCTCTGTGATAATTTCATCATTTGATGTGATTAACCCATTCCTTATCTTACTGTGCCCCAGGTTTACTCATCTGATATTTCACGCACACACACACACACACACACACACACACACACACACACACTCACACTCACACTCACACACACACACACACACACACACACACACATAGAGATTGTAATCCTCCACATGCATACAGCATAAATATATTAATGAATTAGTTATGAATTTAAAAAAAAAAAACATCAATCTATATCAATATTTGCAGAGAAAAGAGTAATCATAATTAGGGATGGGCAAGTAATTATCGCATTAATTGATTAACGCTGACAATTATTTTATAGTGTGTTAATGCAGTTTTTTATTATTATGAAAGTCCGTTGCTCACTGTCTCTGAATACACATACAGAAAAATCATGGGTCACAGGAGGGGATGCTCACATTCACAAACCAATGTCCACTGTTATTTTTAACAGAAAAGAATGCAACAAGCTCTTAATCATGACTTTATAAGTTGGAAATAGGATGTTTCCAATAGCATTTGAAGACAGTAGAGAAGCGCTCTCGCTTAACATAGTGGAGTGAATCGTTTTGTTAACTTTGTGGTTATTATTTTGAGCCGTATGCTACGTGGTAACTTTGCCACTCAGAAATATTCACGTATCAGAAAATCTGCACTCCAGCGCGTTTACTGCTCACGCTCACTGATCTATGTATAACTGAACCACGCTCTTGCCCACCTCTTCCAACCAAGCCAGGATGCTAAATGGAACGATCACACTAGTCAAACAAAACAGGCTTTGAGGATCAATGCACTCCGGCATGGTTAAGATTGCCTAGTGTGAGTATACCCTAATTATTCTCTCGCATCCCGCACACACGAGTCTCTACCTGCCCATCAAGTGTTGTCCCGCATCGCACTCTACTGCGATGGGTCCCGCGATCGTGCAGGTCTCTAACAGGAAGGTGACTGTTATAATGTTATGATCGAGGCTTTGGACTCTGAGCGTAACTTGTTTTTATATATAAAACTATAAAATATTTTCTATAAAAACGTTAATGTCCTGGCAGTGAAAAATGGCTTGTTTTATATTTAATTTAATTACATCAATGTTATAAGTTGAGTTATACGTTTAGGCTACCATAAATATTTGAATAACTGCTACTATGTAAACGGAACACTGCTGTAAAAAAAAAAAACATTATTTGTTTAAAGTGTTTGCAAACCAAATGTTTTTAAACTTTTGTTCATATAGCAGTAGGCCCACTTTTAAATGAAAAAAAGTGCACAATACACTACTTTTGAATGCGTTATTAGTTTTGTGCATAAGATTGCTATTATTCGATTTAAAAAAAATGTAATCATTGCCCAGCACTAATTATAATATAATATAAGACAATACATACATATATTGTCATGTGTATGTTCCATGTTTTGAGTTCCTGTATGTCCTTATTTGGTCCTTCCTGTTCCTTAGTTAGGTTGCTCCTTGATTTGATTCCAGGTGTTCCTCGTTCCTCCCCTTATCTAGTCATGACTTTAAATAGTGTTCTCTGTTTCTAGTTCTATGTCTGGTATTGTTTATGTCATCCCCATGTGCTACATGTGATTCCCTACTATATGTCGATTAAACTAATTGGATTTGAACTCCTGGTCTCCTTATTCCTTGCTCCATGTTCCTGCGCTGTAGCAGCCCCGTGACATATATATATATATATATATATATATATATATATATATATATATATATATATATATATATATATATACATATACAAACACACACACTGTGGGTATGTGCATATATATTTTTTCTCTGCAAATGTGGATATATACAGTACAACAAATCAAAAAAGTTTTGTTATTTTATGTTCACTTAACTGAGAATTTCAAATGGCAGCAGACAGTAATAATGATATCTGGATAAGTTACAACGTTACTATTTTTATTGGATCAATAAAAATTTATTTTTATTACAGCTATTTTATTGGCAATTGGAATTTTGTATACAGCATATCATAAATAAGCTCTATATAGCTCTTTATTTAGGACAGAAGGTGCAATGAAAGAGTTTGGAAAGTAAACTCAAAGCTAAAGATGGGATTTTATGAAGTTTTTATTGAATTTGTGAAGTCTGTAAAAACATTTGCCTCGCAACAAAACAATTTTTGTTGTATTTAAAACAGTATAGACATTTTGAAGGTTTGAAGTTAGGTTATAAGTGCTAAATATTCAAGTTTATTCCCACTCCAGGTGACAAGGTGGACAGCCAAAGGATGAGGCCATGTTCCTGATAGTATTTGTGCTATTTTGTGACTTAGCTTGAAACATTACCCAATTCTTTATTACCTTTCACAGGATGAGATTGCCCGCCTCTCCGTTCTCCAACCACAAGTGGACAAGCTGCATGAGCAACTTCAGGAGCTGCAGCAGAAAGAAGAGACGCCTGTTCTCTTTGATGCTGACATCTCTGCCTTCCAAGAGCACTACCAGCATGTCCTCGAGGACCTAAGGGCCAGGGAAAGACAGCTTGTCCTGGGTGAGGGATGTCTAGCGCTATGCTATTTGGGTTAACTTTGAGGGAGTTAAAAAGTGGATCACTCACATACTGTACAGTGACAGCACTTGTACATAGGATTCAGACTTCAGTGTGGTCTAGTTTGATCACGGTAGCCTCTGAGCTGGCAGCATTCTCATAAATCTTTCAAATCAACGAGCATCTCTCTCCTATTATGCTGCGCAAGTGTCTGAAACTTTCATGGCCTTGTTCTAATTTTTAAGTACTCTTGCCTGAAAGGAAATTTTTGTCTAATGAGTTTCCAAACAATCTTAAAACCTAATCTACACAAACACCAATGTGTATGCACCATATTTTCCTTTTTTCTATCCTGTTTGTGTTGGAAAATCATCAGAATTATGTGATTGAAAATGGAGCTGACGGTAATTCACTATGAATAGTAGCTGAAACATTATTTAATACTTATAAATTGTGATTAATGATGAATTAATCAATAATTGTAATTAAAAAGTAACATTGATTCGCTAGTAGAGTATTTGTGAAAACAAACAGGGAGTAGGGCATTTGTTGAGCTTTGTGAATGATGGACATGTGTTCAGACATCTTTTCTTTTCTCTCCCATTAGTCCAGTCTAGTCTTCCACCAGCACGTTATAAGGATGTGATGGCAGAGCTGCTGGCCTGGCTGCAGCAGTGTGAGAATAAACTAGCCATCCCCTCCACAGCAGTGACTGAGTACCCTGTCATGGAGCAGAGGCTCAAAGACGTCAAGGTATGGGACTTTAAAGGGACTATATGTAGAATTCAGAAATCCTTATTAGCAAAACCATTAAGTAAACTGCAGCCAGCAACTTATTGCTTGTGCTCGCACAACATACAAGAGACTGGATGCAATTCATGGCCCTCATATACTCACAGAAATTTTTTTTATTTTATTTGCTGAGACGTAAAAAGAAGTTGGAAATACCTTTGCAGAAATACTGTTAACAAACAGCCAGACACTGTCCACAGCAACATTTAGTTTAATATGTAAATATGTGCTGCACACTCTCCTAGGACAACATAGGAATATGGGGGAAGGTCTAATTTTTAAAGTTTTTATATAAGCTGTTCACACCTTGGCAACAAAAAAAGTAACTCACACATGAAAATTCTTATATGCAGCCCCTTTAACATATTGACCAAAAAGCTTCAAAGTTATTTTAAAAGCTTTATATAGTTTTATATAGTGGTACAAAACAAATTGTCACCTTGGAATTATAGGGTTCTGTCTGCATTCTGAGCAGGTTCGAGATATTGAGCTTCAACGTTTTTGCATTCCTTTTTCGCTTGTTAAGCCTGACGTCATGTAGCACGCTTCCATGTCCAAGCACTCTATCAGTTACCACGAGAAAAAAACAAAAGGTGCTAATATAAACTCACAATGTGATAGAATACTTGCGAAAAAGTTATAATATTAACCTTTAACTCCATACCGAAGTCCCAGATAGCCAGACAATGAAAATATAAATAAAAAAGATATATATAAAAATTATTTGTGTTTGGGACGCTGTGAGCACGGAGACTGTAGTGTACACCGTAACTTTGAAAGCGTTTAGCTTAAATGATTAATATGAATAAACAGTGCTCATAAACGGCTGCTGAGGTCGTATTCTAAAGTGAAGCGAGTTGAGCCTTGGACCCGGAAACAGCGCTTCTTACGTCATCAACAACAGAATAGTGATATGGAGAACAAGTCTCTCTCATACATCACTCCCAAAATGTACGCAACCTAAATAAAACATCACATAATGTGAATAAGTTGTCACACTCAATTTTGTATAATTTTGTGCAATTTTATATAATTTCAAACCGATTTCCTTTTTGAAGGAAAATAATACTTTTATTTAGCATGTAATGCGTCCTATCAAATCGTCCTTTCTATTAATTAAAGAACCTTGGGGGAAATGTATCAACGTTTTCAAATATTAAGCAGCACAACTGTTTTCAACATTGATAATAAGAAATCAGCAATATTGGCATAATTTCTGAAGGATCATGTGACACTGAAGACTGGAATGGTGGCTTGTAAAAATCAGCTTTGCCACAGAAGGAATAAATTACAGTTTAAAATAGAAAACACTTATTTTAAATTGTAATAATATTTCACAATATTACTGTTTTTATTGTATTCCCGATCAAATAAATGCATATTTGGTGATCATAATAAAAAAATGTAAAAATATTAGCGACCCCAAATATTTAAATAGTAATGTTCACATCTACACATTTTTATTTTTTGAGTAAAATTGTGCAAATTCTGCAGAATTGTGCTAAATTCATTGAAACGAATAGATTTATTGTCAAATATGTTTACATTAATGGTGAATGTGTTAAATAGGGCTGAATCTTAAATAGCATTATTAAACAGTGTAAGACTCCAATTGTGATTCTGCACATTAAACTGGGAAAGTAGAAAGTATTTTAAAATTCAAACAATTGTACACTCAACCATTAACTGTAGGATTGAAATCAATAAAATTCATTAGAAATCAATGTTGCTTTAGTTTCTAACAGATGGATATGATTTGGTAATTAAGTAAATTATCTCACTTGATAGGTTATTTATTATTAATATCCAACAAGTTTACCAAAAGACCAGATTTACTATAGTAGATAATGAGGAACATTTGATTTGTTATTAAAAAAACAACATCTGTTAATATTGGTTGCTTTATCTTATTCTATTATTAGTATTTATTGTTACTTTTTATGCACATTGAATGAGTGGCAAAATATTTTTCAGGCAATTCAAGCAGCACAGAAGGAGCATCAGGGTGATGTGGATGACCTAAATAAAATGGCTGAGCAGGTATTCCAGAAAGCGCCACCAGAGATCTGTCAGAAGTACCGGACCGAGCTGGACAACGTGATGGTGCGCTGGAGGCGTGTGTCTGAGCAGCTGGAGGAGAACATCCAGAAGCTGCAGGATCACATGACCAAATTACAACAGTTCCAGGCACGTGCTGAAACAATATTCTGATGAGGCTTTTCCTCAAATCACACTGGCTCTAGTTTCTCTGTAGCAGACACACTTCACCTACACAACGCCTGGGTGCTTTCCAAGAAAAATGCACCTGAATACAAGCACACGAAAATGTTGGCTGTGGCTCAACAACTCAAAGAGCTTTTGAGGTTTTGAACTACATCCTTCAGAGAAGAGAAGTTGAATTGCTTAAAGGTTGTTGTTTTATATCTCAGGTGATGATTCTTGGTTCAATAGGAACTAAGCTCAATCAACAAGGATTTGTAACATGTATAACTTGTAACTTGTTTTCTTTAAAAAGAGCATAAATCAAAGTTACATTGAGGCACTTAAAATGGAAGTGACTGAGAACATTTATTTGGAGGATTTTAAAAGCATACATAAAAAGCTTGTAATTTTATAAAACATTTCACATTCATTGTTATATTAAAACATGTATTGTTTGACCTGTAAAGTTGTTCTCATCACTTTAAAGGTCATTCAAAGGTATTTAACGTGGTTATAATGTAACTAAACAGAAAGGTTAATCTTTTTTCTTTTCTTTTTTTTTTACTAACATCATGCTAACACACACAATGTGTATACCTTGTGGTGATACAGTATTTTAATGTTTGCAGATTCAATTTACAGGTCCCATTCACTTCTTCTTCTTCTTCTTTATCAACAATATGCCACAAGTACTGTTAATTAAGCTTAACTTGTTTTAGAATATTACTTAAATGGAGTTAAATAAAATAAATTAAAAATAAAATAGTTAAATTCCCATAGGTTCTGTATCATAAAATACATACCAGATGTTTTTTTTTTTTTTTAAGTTGATGATAGCCTAAACATTTTTAGAAAAATACTAAATTGCATAAAACTAGCACATCTCCCTACTTCAGTATGATTATTTAGTATGATTATACTGTTGTTTATCAAAATACCACATATACTATGGTTAGTAATAAGAAATATTTCATGAGGAATATGTGTAATGTGTAATTATTTCTAAAATAATAAAGAGGAATATTTGTAGTTTTATTTAAAAAAAAAATTATTAAACTTTTCTTAAATTAATATGGGCTGTGAAGCAGAAAATTTGACTGCATCTTCTGATAAAGTATAATTTCATCCAATGGTAGAATGACGCAAAGACTCTGCAGAAGTGGATGGCAGAGGTCGATGTTTTCCTGAACGAGGAATGGCCAGCTCTGGGAGATGCAGAAGCTTTGGAGAAACAGTTGGAACAGTGCACGGTGAGAACAGTCGTTATTGATTTAGCCATAAAAACTAAGTTTGTGTTCCAAGCTAGAATAGAGCTCTTGATGCTGTACTGATCTAGAGCAAGGTGTGCTAAAATAACAACCGTGGTCCAGAAACCATTGTGTTTCACAAACATTGCCCAAAAATTTAAATTCAGAAGATAGTGCTTTTTTATGCACAGACAAAGCGTAACCTAAATTAAAGTATTGGTCTGGAAGAAGAAGAGCTGTTTCTCATTAAGATGAAATCTGCATAAATATGTTGGGAGACCTGCTAATATAGCCGCAGCAGTGGTTGAATAAGCCGTAAACCCACAGGGACCTGACTCAGTAAAGACCCCGCCTTCTCTTTTCAGGCAATGGCAGCAAATTATTTTTCATTTTGAAAACTGCAGCTTAACATGAAATGACATTTTTCTAATGGTATCGAAGTCTTTTTGTGCCCCATGGTGAGTTAGCTGCAATAATGGCGATAGCTTTGCTTCTATCTAGTAGAATTGGGTCAATGCATTGGCATGACCTGGTTTTCAGGATGGCCAGGACCATCTATTTCAAACATTCTCCTTTGATTTGCCAGGCTCTGGTGAACGACATCCACACTGTCCAGCCAAGTCTGAACGGCATCAATGAGGTGGGACTGGCCTTGAAGAGAGACGCTGAGGCACCGTTTGCCATCAGAATACAGAAGATGCTTGATGAGCTCAATGCTCAGTGGGAGCTCATTTGCAAACAGGTAATTAATGGGCCACTTGGGCTTATGGAGCATAATACTAATTAATTACGAGGTGAGGTAGAATTTAGTCATCTTCAAAAGCCCACGCAAACCATTTTCACACCTAGGCGATATCTAAGTGAATCTTTTTGATGTTATTAGAGCATTTTCAGGTAGTCATTAAAACAAAAATGAACTCTGCTTTTTTATTGATCCTCAGACTTACGCAAAGAAATCAGCCCTGAAAGGAGGGTTGGACATGACGGTGAGTTTGAGGAAGGAGATGCAGGAAATGCAGGAGTGGATCACTCAGGCGGAGGAAGAGTATCTGGAACGAGACTTTCAGTACAAAACACCTGAGGAGCTTCATAAGGCGGTGGAGGAGCTTAAGGTTTGTTCTTTTTAAACTGAATTGGCATCATTTAGAAAACGTAATGGTATTGTCAGTGATGTCTCTTAAGGATAACATCTTTAATGGAAAAGAAAAACATAAAAAATTGAAGACATACGGTAAGAGTACAGAGGTAAAATTATTTATAAAAAACCTGTTAACAAAATGTTGGATATGTTTCAGAGTTTTAAATTCTTGTTTTTGAGATGTGTTATTTTTTTTAGTTATTTTCTACCTAAACCTGGATTTATGGATGAATAGATGGATTGATAGATTGAGGTGGAACAAGCCAAGATCAACATTTTAACAGGGGGACAGACATTGTTTGACTACTTTTCATTGTGCATTAGTTTTATGTTTGATAATAGCACTAGAGAACATGAGATTTGTGCCTTTATTGCTTTAAACAACAGTCAAGGGACACCAATTTGTACCCCCTTCATTGAAAGTGCCAAGTAACCCAAAGTTTTAGAAAAGGAAAAATTAGCACTCTCTACTGAGAACAAAGTGTCAGAGAAGCTCCACAGACAGTTGTCATTATAGCAGAAGACTGACACCCAGACAACGGAGATGTATTCATTTCCTAACAGGAGCTGGGAAGAGATTTTTGCCTCTGTGTGATCCTGTTGCTTTGTGCTTTAAGTAAATGGGGTGAATTTTTGCTTAACTTCCCAAGTTCAATGACAGTCAACAGCAGGGTTATTGTATTCTTCTCTGTCCCAGTGCCAAGCTTAGCTTAACTTTGCAAGCACAGGTTTAGGAGAATGCTGATGTTCTCTAACCTTGGTAAAAACATCTGAATGCTCACGTTATCTCCTATCCTCTCTCCCACTCAGCGGGCTCAAGAGGAAGTCCATCAAAAGGAAACAAAGGTGAAGCTACTGACGGATAAAGTCACTAATTTCATTTCAAAGGCTCCTCCTGCGGCCCATGATGCCCTGAAGGCAGAACTGGATGTTTTGACTTCTAACTACCAGCGACTGTGCAGCCGGCTCGATGGAAAATGCAAGACTTTAGAGGTGAGCTTGATATTGTGCCAGTGATGGGGTTGTGCTCAGGAGTCAGATAGTGATTCATTTGGCTTTCATCTACAGGTTTACATTTTATCAGAGAGTGTGTGTATGTGTGTGTGTTTATGTTCCCTGGGAATCAAACCCATGACTTTGATGTTGCTAGCACCAGGCCCTTTCGGTTCAAATCACTAATGTGGTTCTTCTCACCTTTGATCAAATTCTCAGGACCCAGGTCCAATGTGATATGTTTGACTAACCACATGCTCATTTCTGCTGGCTGTTGTAGGAGGTGTGGGCATGCTGGTGTGAGCTGCTGTCTTATTTGGAGTTGGAGAATGCCTGGATGGACCTACTGGAAAGGAAAATTGATGAAACAGAAAGCCTTCAAGGAGGTGTTGAGGAAATAGGAGAAGCTTTGACTGTGAGTGCTGAAAATTTTCAAGATGAACTCCTAAGAGATATAATGAGACTGTTTACTAAAAGAAGAAGCATTTTGAGTGCTGGTCATACTATCTTGTTTAAAGGAAGGTTATTTTAAAGGAATTGTTATTGGTCTGGTCTTCATGTATGGATATGTGGGTTTAGAGGCATGGAATATTGTGTATGAATTGTTTGCTTTATTCGTCCTTTTTATAGCTTGACAGCCTGTAGTCACTATAAACCCTTGATGTTAAAAGTGCTGTATAAATACATTTCCTTTTGTGTTCCACTGGAAAAATAGGGGCAGACCGGTAAATGATGACACAGTTTTCATTTTAGGTTAGAGTTTGACATGGAAAGGTTACTCTGTCCCAGTGGAACATTTTATTGTTTAGAGGTTACTCTTTCATATTGCAGGACACCGACTTAAATGCCATTCTTATTGGAGTTTCCACTTTGTCTCAGACGTTTCTCTGATGATTATTGATGATCTGTTTGAAACTCTAGAGTGTTTCCCAAACAAGGGTTTGTGAGGGAACTGCAGGCAGTTTTGAAAATAAATTATTTAAAAATTAAAATTTAGATGGAAAATTAAAATAAATAGATGGGGCTGAAAAAATGTATCAAAATAAAACTGATATCACAAAATTGTTTATGTATATAGATAACATTTTCATATGAGATAAAATGTAATATCGCAGTTCACATTTCAATCATAATACATGACAAAATAAATGCAATAAATTTTTGGCCAAATTTTGCAGCCCTATAAATATATATACATAAGACATGTACTAACTGACATGATGCTGCTCCAGAGGTTATACACTCATTTACTCAGGAAACCAAGAAACTAAACTGAGAAGTAGGAGACTTTAGCAAAACATTTATTGATTTAGCAGACACTTTTATCCAAAACTTTTTAATAATGAGTAATACTACCAGAACAGACTCAATTTGTTGCCTAGTAGAATTTGAGAAATTAAATAGATCTCATTTGTTATTTTTATTTCCTGTGAGCTAATATATGCACTGATAATGACAAAATAATCATACCAAAAATTCAATCTTGCATCATCACCATGGAAAGTATCTTTTTTCAAATGACATATAAATCATTGGTATTAAAGTGGTTTCCCATTCCCTTCCAGTCTTTAGACACCATGATTAGGGAGCATCCTGAGTACAACCGCAACCAGATCCGTGAATTAGCCCAGACCCTCATGGATGGCAGAGTGCTTGATGAGCTCATAAACAAAAAATTGGAGGACTACAACACACGCTGGGACGAACTAATGCAAAGGGTAGGAACTTAAGATGACTCGGTTGTATTGCTGCAGCTGAAACCTTAAGTATATTCATTGGATTTGTTCATGTTTTGATTCTCTTCCCTGCTTTCTGCTGTCAATAAAAGGCTTTACAAAGGCGCCAGCAGCTGGAGAAAAGCATGCAGTGGGCTCAGGAGAACGACAAAACCCTGTGCCTCATTCAGGACTCTCTGAACACCACTGACCGACATTTGACTGCTTACATAGCAGATGGCATAGATGCTGCACAGATACCTCAGGAGGCACAGGTATTCATATTATCTCATATATGTGCCAAATATATATATATATATTTTTTTTTTTAATTATTATTATTTTAATTATCTTTATGCATTCTGCCAAATCGTTTGTCCTACGTATGGGCTCATCGATTCTTAATTCTATATTTTGTTATATTTTTAGTTATATTTATTTATTTATTTATTCATTCACACGTAACATATTTTTAAAGAACTTTTAATTCAATGAATTTTGTATTGAAAATTATAAAACTGATAGTTCCGGTTCCATAAGGGCCTTGAATGACCTATCATATACAGGGTGTGAGCTCTTTTGACTTAAAGGTGCTGTATGTAAGTTTTTGACTCTACTAAAGCATAAGTCATAGCATAACAGCCAGTTATTCACCTTTGAAAAAATGTGCGTTCTGGGCTGGAATGTCTGTCGTTGTTTTGGTTTGTGAAACCTGCCTACTGCCAGTTTACCAAATTGTATTTCAGCCCCTCGTGTTGCCAGTTGGCGGGAAACACAGCTTATTTAATTTCTGTCATGGAAGCTGGCAAACGAAAGTACGGATTCCTGCACGTGGCATGCAGGAAAAAAAAATAGTAGGCTAAATCATGTGCACGATTTACTATTTTGTTCCCTTGATTTGCTAAATCGCTCACACAATTACTAATTTGTTCCCTCGATTTATAAATCGTGTGCAAGAATTATCAAATAGAGGGAATGAAATAGTAATCGTGCACGTTTAAGTACATCAAGGGAATGGATTAGTAAATTGTGCGCACAATTTACTTATTCTTTAATGTAGTGTGCGGGGCTCCGTACGAGGGGGTCGGTGCATCAGTCTGGCAACCTGCATGTGCATCAAGTCTGAGGAGGAAGGACCAAGTGAAAAAAACCCTCTTCAATATTTTGAATTTAGAATGCAATAACTAGTTCATCCACTCTGTGTCAATCCTACATATAGTACCTTTAAATAAATTAAGTAGCCTAAGTATGCTGTTTATTTATTTAGTTATTATTTAAAGATGACTATGACTGCCTTGTTATTATCTTATTTAACAGAAAATTCAGACCGAGTTGAATGGTCATGAAGTGACTCTCGATGACATGAAGAAAAAGGCTGTCGAGGTTGACGCATCAGAGAAAGTGATTGGAGAAATTGATGCAACATATGTAAGAGTTATAATGTTCAGTAGCTGATTTTTATTATTTTGTCCCAGTCACAGATTCTTTCTGTATAAATGCATTAATCAAATAATAAACAAATAATCAAATACCTGTTAACAAATGCCTGTTTTCTGTGTGTTTGTTTAGGATAAACTATTGCAAGTGAAAGGCAAGTTCAGGCTTTTCCAAAAGCCAGCGAACTTTGACCAACGTTTGAAGGAATGTGAGCGAGCGTTAGGGGAGGTGAAAGGAAAGCTGGGAGTGCTGAGTATTCGGAGTGTGGAGCAGGAGGTGGTACAGTCACAGCTGGAGCAGTGCATGGTGGGTAATAGCTTTTATTCTTATTGTTTTTCTGAATACATTAATTGTTAATGCATGAATAGTTGTGGAGATCGAACTGATTACTTCATACTGTATGAAATTTGTTCAACTTCGATTCTTTGTTTTGTTAAATTTCTCAATTTAATTGTAGTTTTTGTTTGGTTCTTGTCAGGAAGCAATATCACACTGAGTTTAATCACATTCTCTGTTTCCCCCATGTAGAAGTTCTATAAGAATCTGAGTGAGGTGAAATCAGAGGTGGAGACGGTGATAAAGACGGGAAGACAGATTGTGCAGAAGCAGCAAACAGAGCAACCCAAAAACCTGGACGACAGGCTGACGGCCCTCAAACTTGCTTACAATGATTTGGGTTCACAGGTAAAGGAATACAACGATAAATGTAAGACATATACAGTACCAGTTTGACACACCTGCTCATTTGTAATTTTTTTTGTAAGATTTATTTTTGCCGTTTTATGCCGTTATTTAGATAGGACAGTATAGTTCGACAGGAAGCTAAGTGGCTGAGAGAGGGGAGATGGGATCGGGAAAGGTCAGCGAGCTGGTACTTGAACTCGTGACACCCGAAGCGCAATGGCGCTGTATGTCAGTAGAAACAGTTACAATATACAATGAGGTCGGTCCGATGGCCTCATGGGCAGCGCGCCAACCTCATTGTATATTGTTACTGTTTTTCATTTTAGGATAATAGTAATATCATCAAAAATTAATATTTATATTAAGCAAGAATGCATTAAATTGATCAAAAGTAATAGTAAAAACATATGGAATGCTATTAGGGCCGCACAATTAATTACATTTCGGATATCGGATACCAAAATTACGTAATCGTTCAAAGCAGCAATTAAAAGTCCACTTATGTTATTCTGTGTGCTTAAGATGCATTTTCTTCTTTATACGTGTTATCTTAAGGGTTTTCCCATTATTTTAATTTTTGTTTTAGCATAACATTACACTACCATTCATTTATATTTTTTTATAATTAAAAAAGACTAATCGAATCCGATGTATAGTTGACATTTGAGGCTTAATACTATAGAAAAGCACTTAAAGGTTTTTTATTTTTAGCTTGTTTATTTTCATAAAATATTATGGCATGCAGTTGCATCAAACAATGGTATTAACATCATTCAATGTAAATTGTGATAATCATTATTAATAATCGCAATTTCAAGAGAATAATCGTCAGTTCTGATTTTTTATCATAACTGTAGAGCCCTAATATGCTATAAAAGATTACTGTTTCAAATAAATGCTGTTCTTTTATGTTGTAACTATCTTTGTGATAGTATTGAAGGAGTTGGCTGATTTTCCAATTGTCTCGTCTCGTTGTTTGTGTGCAGGTAACAGAAGGAAAGCAAGAACTGGAGAAGCTTTTAAAGTTATTAAGGAAGTTTAGGAAGGAGGTAAACAGTCTGACAGAATGGTTGGCTACTACTGATGAGGAACTGACGCGCCGCTCTTCAGTGGAAGGCATACCAAGCGATTTGGATGCAGAGTTGTCTTGGGCAAAGGTAAATGAATAGTCAGCTGGCTTCATTGCAGCAGCATTGTTTATATCTGAAACAGTTTGCCAGTCATTAAAGGAATAGTTCTTCCAAAAGAAATGACTTTCAGTGGATAGGCGAATTGTTAGCTAATTGTTAGTTTATTATCAGTGCTGTGTTGTTTTTTAAGAAGGTAGATGTGTTGAAAAAAAAAAGTTACTTCATTTTTTAAAAGAAAAGCTCAAAAACAACCTTTTAAAACATGATCTTTCCCACCCAGGTGACGCAGCAGGACACTGAGCATCATAAGCCACAGCTGAAACTGGTGAGGGAGTTGGCAGAGACCCTGAAGGGTTTACTTCGTAGCCAGGAGAACCTGATTGATGACAAGGTCAGTCTGCTCAACTGCAACTGGATCGCAGTGACGTCACGGAGCGAGCAGTGGCTGAAACTCCTCCTGGTGAGCAACCATTCAGAGAAACCATTCAACTGTCTTGACCCTTTTCTGAGTCATTTCATTCTAGGCAAAATATTTCTTATGCTTAATATTCCCTACAAGGCTAAATTCATTTCCTTTCAATTCCACATCTCCAGGTTGTTCCTTAAAATCCAGACAGTGATTTCTGGAGGCGGCAATAATGTTATGAAACTGTTAAGCACATTTATCTCCTCCTTTTCTTTACTTGCTGTATCCTCCATCATTTTTCAAATCTTTTATCTCTTTGAGTATATTTTGTTCTACTTTGTAAATAACTTTATGCAAATCTGAGGGACAATATTTTAAAAGATGAGGCTGGGCTTTAAAGGTATAAAGAATCGATTAAATAAATATTTCACCCAAAATAAAAATTCCATCATTGTTTTCTAACCCAGACATGTCATTCTGAACCTGTATGACTTACCTTCTATCATGAAACGCAAAAAGATTTCACCTTTTTTTCATTCAGTTAAAGAAAGACTCATAAAAGACATCATAAAAGGCTCATGAAAGTGGTCCATGTGACTGTAGTTCACTATAGCTATTATTGAAAAAGGCATGAAAACAATCTTCAAATGTTGTTGTTTTTTTGTTCAGCAACATAAAGAAAGTCATACAGATTTGGAACAACAATACAGTGAGTAAATAATGACAGAATGTTCATTTTCTGGGTGAACTATTCATTTAATGTGACATGAAATCTCAAAACCCTGTTCCCGAACAAATTTCCTTTTGCTAAGCCAAATGTAAACATAACTCTCCATCTGTCATTCAGGATTATCAGAGTCAGATGAAAACATTTGAGCAGAACATTTCTCAGATCAACACCTGGATGGATCGTGCTGAAGAAACACTGGATGAGATGGACAGCCAGGGCTGTGTTGAGCACGCTATAAAGGTCTTCACTAGCACAATATCAGACTCTCACAGTGAGCTGTTCCACTTGACAACCAACCGTTCTCCATTATTGAGGACTAGATTTTGTTTTATGCAGCCATACTTTTCCATCAAATTAAATAAACAGTTATCCATCTCTTCTATGACAATGTTTTGATGGCTCATTAATTGGAAGCAATTTGCTGCAAATAAAACTCTAGATTAGGCCATTAGAGAGAACAAAACAGACAGCCAGATAAAAAACAAAAAGTGTTTTAGTATTATTGAACATAATTTCTGTTATCATTTACGAAGTAAATATATATCTTTTACAACTTACTATCAAAATGTTTACACCAGTAGATTTAGTTTTTGTGTGTTTTGAAGTTTTAGAAGTTTTACATGTACTCATGTATGATAGATCATTTTTAATGCATTTTTGAGTGAAACAAGATTAATTTTTTTTTTTTTGTATATTCAAAATGCACTCACAATTGATGTGTTCTTTGAATGTCCAGGGTTTGCGGATGGAGCTGGAGGAGATGAAGGGGAAGGTTGAAGCAGTGCAGGTTCTTGCAGAGGACCTTGTAAAGAACAGAGGGGAACATTGTAAAGCTCAAGTAAAACCGAAGCTAGAACAGCTCAATCAGCGCTTTGACATCGTCGCAAAAAGGATTTTAACAGGACAGGTAATGTTAACTGATAAATGTATAAATAGAGTTAAAACACAAATATAGAACCATGGTGAGCTATCTGGTTTCTCTTTTCTTTGTTGATCCTTAAACTCATCAGAGACATTGTCTTATTATCCCACTTAGAAAATAGATTTGGGGGGGGGGGGTATATAATTGGATTGTTATATATTTGATTATATTTTCTTGCAGGCCTCATCTCAAGAGTTAGATGAGTACCACAGACAGGCTAATATATGGCTCCAGGTGCTGGACGAGGAGATTAAATTAGGTGAAAGTTTAAAAGAGGAAGATTTCCTGGAGGATGCGGTAAGAAAATACTCTTTACTGTTTCTTTGGCTAAAATTAATTTTGGTGACTGGAACCGCACGGGCAGCAAAAGGCTGAAACAAGCTCCGAGCTTTATCGTAAAGATCTCATGACAAAAAACATGATGAGTTTCAGGGAATGGGTCTGGTTCTTGAGTAACAAATGCTGGCAAAGTACATCATCGCTTTGCTTATAGGTTTCAACGGCGGCAAACTGTCTATTGGATGGATGGATGGATAGACTGACAGATTTTTTAAAATATTTTTATCAGAACAAGTTACAAGGTACATTGAAAGTATTCCGTGACAGAGGCACTCTCAAAGGCATTCATTTTTACCTTTTCTACACACAACATAAAAACAAACAAACAAACAAAAAACCTATAGAGGAAGGGGACAGGATATTTATTACATATATTATACAACTGGATATATTACAACTGGACTTGAGGAAAACTGTGATGGTGAGAATGGTGACTTCATTGTTATCAGCACCGACAATGAGGTTGATTTGCAAGAATTAGCCTCCGCTTCACACCATTCTATATGTGGGGACTGAAAGCAATAATTGTTTGTAAATTTGCTGCCCAATAATAATTTAGCAAATTTGGGAGAGCCAGTCCTCCATCCTTTTTCGTTGATTTGATGGTGTTTCTAGCATAATCTTATATTTTTGTCTTCCTTTTCTTTCACAGGGCATAGATGAGGATGCACTAAACGAACTGTTCTTAAAAGGAGAAAATCTCCTCAAGAGAGCTCCTAGCGGGGAGAAAAGAGAGGCTGTTCGCGAGAAACACAGTCTTCTTCATGATAAATATGACACTCTAAAGGTAATTGTTTTGCTTGATGACACGTCAAGTACACATTTGATTTGAAATGAAGGCCATAAGAATCCATTTACTAGCTCTTGGCATTAGGCTCATGACAAGTCATTGAATTTGAATGTTTTCTTTAAAAATTTGAACGTTTTCTTACATTCAAGTACAAACAAGGACAACACCATCAAATATCTAACTGTACATACTATGTAATTTTTTGCAGTAATGCAAAAGCAGTTAGTTGTTAGGTTGATCATACATTACAAAATATATTTCTTAATCAGGTTTTTTTTTTTTTTTTGCTTTGAGCGTTAATATATCTAAATTGAATGAGATTTATACTTAAAACAATTTGACAATGGCTTATTAAAGATATTTATTCTATGAAAACAAGTAGTTATTTTATTGAGTGTGATTTTATGTAGGATATTTATTTAGGATATATAAGTTTCTGGATCAAAATCCTTTATTACTCCCGAAACAACATCTATATCATTATCCAGTCAGATTTTAAAGTTATGTATTTGAAATATTTATTACTGAAATAATATAAATGAAACTGCACTAGTAAAGTCAGTTGGTTCAGGTCAGTGTAAGGTTGAACTCCTGTATTATTATTCAGGTCAGAGACAAGGTCAAAACTGTAATAAGAATGAGGTCATGCTTCGGTTATGGTAGGTTAGAGACATGGTCAAAACTAAGGTCTGGGATGGGATTTGTTTATTAGTCAAATTTAAAATTAGCCAATCATGTTAAACTTGGACAAATCATGTTTTGCTTGGTGGTATAATCATATACTTAAAATTCATTGTTTTTGAGAAATTACTGTATGTTATGAGTCTTAGGCCTAGTCCACACGGACACGGGTATTTGTATAACCGGAGTTTTTCCTCCTGCGTTTAAAAAAAAAATCCCGTCCACATGAAAACGCCAAAACATGCTATCAAGCGCTGTCAAGAGCAGGCGACGATATAACCCAAATTGTAAAGTCACCTTGGCCAATCAGAAGCAGTCAGCAGCGCACAATCTGACGTCAAACACAGCGGATAACGGCGCACACTCTGACGTTGCAAGGCAAAAACCCCGGTTATACTGTCCACACGACAACACTGCAACCGGCGTTTCTGAAAATGCTCACCCTGGCCGTAGTTTTCAAAAATGTTCGGTTTCGGTGCCCTGAAACTGCGTTTTCGTGTGGACGAAAGGCGGAACCGCGTAAAAAAAGTCACGGTTATAAAAATACCCGTGTCCGTGTGGACAGGGCCTTAATATTTTCATTCTGCGTTCACAGAATCTGAGAGCTCTGAGAAAGAAGAGGGCCCTTGCTCTTGCTCCACAGTGGTACCAGTTCTGTAAGAAAACAGATGACATGATGCAGTGGCTGGACAAAATTGAGAAGAACCTTGCAGAGTTTCCAGATCCCCCCGAAGAGCCAAGAGTGAAAGTGAGAGTGAAAGTTTCTTTACTGTGTGCGCACTAGTCTTAATGATTTTGTATATTCTTATATTTTAGCTGCTTCAACCAAACACGCACAATTATACTTTTACTTTGACTTATTTGTGTCTTTTGGGTCCCTTTGCTTCCTTCTTAAGAATATATAAAGACTGTACACTAAAAAAATTGATGTATGTTCTCCATCAGGCAGTTGGTACTGAGATTGAACAGCAGCATCTGAAGTTGGAGGACTTGCGTGAACTGGGCCGTGTGCTTTCTGAGGGCGGAGCTGCCAAGCTTGTGGAGCCCCGCCTTCTCCCGGTCAATAAACGCTGGGCAGACCTGGACGTTAATTTCACTCAAGTACGCCACAAGAGTGTAAGTGTGCTTTTAGTGGTAAAAAAAAAAAGGTCAATAGATGTTGGCAATACAAATTTATTGTGAAAGTAATAGCAAGTCAGCGTACCTTCATAATTTTGCCCTGTAGTTTTGACTCCTAAATAAAAAAAAATTAAAAATACTAATAATAATAAAAAAAGATTTTAAAGTCAATAGTAGTAAAAAGAAAGTAAATACTGAAAATGCATTTTTTTTTTATATTATAAATGGAAATATTAAAATAATGGAAAAAATTCCTGTGGTAAAATCACTGTAATGCACAGCATCTTATGATTTATTGATTTAATGAGGTATTGTGTGTGACTTTTTTTTCTTTCCTGAACATTAATTTTTCCATCTGTTTTTTTCCCTTCATTGCACAGTATCCTGTTTTTTCATCAGAGTAAAGTTAGCAAATTGAATGAGACACATTTGTTCTCCATCCTGTATTTTCAGGAGCTGCAGTTCTTGCTGCAGGTTATCGCTGAAAACGAAGCTCTGCTGAACTCTCCTGAGCTCTGGTCTACAGCATTCATCAACGTTTCCCAACAAGAGAAGTGCCTTAAGGTTATATCATAAACCATGTCTCATTTCTACAAATGATTTTTATAAACCAAAGCATTTTTGTATTCATGAGTTTATTGAATCTATTATTGATTTACTCATGAGCTGTACATGAACACAATTTGTTATACTCACACCACTGAAACAGCAGTTAAACTAATGTAAATGCTTTCATTGGTTGTGTTACATGTGATAAAGGAAGTTAAAATTAATCTGGATAAACTGGAAGGTCCGGTGGTGGAGGCTCTGGGCAGGGGCGCCTCTCTTCCAGAGGACAGTTTACTGGTCCAGCTGCTCGGAACCAACTGGGAAAACCTTAAAAAGCTCTATCATGACAGACTCACGTAAGGATGAATAACATCTCATTGTTGAAATTTGCCTTGCCACTTAAAAGAGTCAATTGAAAATAGTGTGTAATTTAAATAAGAGTTCAGAGGTGTTTGTCTTTGAATAATTTTGAACATTATACTAACATTGTGTTAAATGAACTGTAATTGCATGAATATGATGAAATATATATGCATGCAGAAGAATAAGATGTATAAATTGACTTTACTAAATAGTGTTATTTTAGTATTATTAATATACTATTATAGTATTTATTAATATTTTGAATTGCCTTTTATTTTTATATTTTCCGTCTTCATTTTAGTTTTAGTACATTTGTTGTGTCTTTGTCATTATTATTATTTTTTTATATTTATATTAAGCTTTAATTTAAATTTTAGTAAATTTTAGTACTTCAACTTATTCATTAAGTTGCAAAGCAACTTTTTTAATTAGAGTTTTAAGTTTTAATTTTAGTTAATGGAAACAAAATTTGATAGTTAAAAACTTTTGCTAACAGATAAAGTATTTAAAAAGTATTTAAGTATTTAAAATATATTAAATTAATGCATTTAGCAGACGCTTTTATCCAAAGCGACTTACATTGCATTCAGGCTGACAATTTTCTACTATCATGTGTTCCCTGGGATTCGAACCCCCAACCTTGCGCTTGCTAACGCAATGCTCTACCATTTGAGCTACAGGAACACATATATAAGAAAATATATAAGAATATCTATGCAATATACATTATTAGTCATAAGTAGAGGAGTCATTCTAAATGAGCTGTTAATTAGTCTGGGTTAAGTATTAACTAAATAAACACAGAAGTGTTTTTGAGTGCTTTATAACTAAATAATGTATAAATTAACTTTTATTTCAATACATTTTGCAGTTTAAATCAAAATATTGATTTTTATTTTCAGAATATTATCTCTCTTTACTCTCTGACTCACAATGCTCTGTTTGTCTACTTGTGCTGCTGTCCAGACGCCTTGAAAAATCCAAGAAATTCAGTGAGGAGCATAAAACGCTTGACGGTTGGCTCACAGATGCTGAGAGGACGATAGTGAAGTGTGAACAAGACCCCATAAATTATAGAGACCACCTCAAGGTAATCATAAATTTAATTCTAATGTCTTACCTATCCTCGTGTCCAAACCTAAAAAGACAAAAGAAAATATTTTGAAGAATGTTGGTAACTTAACAGTCTCGGCTCCCATTGACTTCTATCGTATGGAAATCAATGGAAACCATGGTTCCCAACATTCTTCAAAATATCTTCTTTTATGCTCATATGCATCATACCGGTTTGGAACAATATGAGGTTGAAGAAATAATCACAACATTCTTATTTCTGGGTGGATTACTCCTAAAAATTATTAACAATAGTAAATCATTATATGCAGGTTTCGTAGAAAGTGATACCAGATTTTTGTAGGCAGTAAGTCATGTTAGATTAGTTTCAGACCATCCAAACTGTGACATTCTACTTTCCCAGGAGCTCCAGGGGGTTTTGGAGGAACAGGAAGCAGCAGTGAAGGGGCTCAATGCTCTTGGGACAGATATGACTCCACAGTGCAGTAAGGACGACAGGGACCACATTAAACAGCAGCTTGCCTCTATCAATTCCCGCTGGGCCAAAGTGTCCAACCAGCTCACTGAGATCAAGAGACGGTTAGTAAAAATTGAGGAAATATTAATGCAGACAGCTTGTTATAGTGCCACACACACATATTGAATATCTTTGAGCAGCAAACACCTACATAATTGCACTTTTGCAATTGTTTTGAAAGAATGTATACACTGTGTATAGAAAAGAAACACTCCCCTTTAAAATAATGCAGCATCAAATGAAGATGGACACAGTTTTAGTTTTTCCCAGCTGTATTTACTTAGTGATTCCGAATTTTTTCCCCCTGACATGTTGGTGTTATATCTTTCACTTGGATGTCATAAGTTGCAAAAAACATGAGTTGAAAAAAGGATCACCCCCGAAATGACCTGTAAACTCAATCAGATGTAACTAATCACCTTCTCAATGGCACACAAAGTCATTTGACTTTCAGCTGTGATCAGCTGTGGTCATTATTATTAGCTCAGCATGAAAAGAGCTTTCCTGGAGCATTTCAGTCCTTGGTAGTGCAACTGAAGCAAACAATCAGTGATGGGTGGCAAGGCACTGTCAAAAGATCTCCAGGATAAAGTCAGGAGATGGATACAAAATTTTTTCGAAGACTTTATCAATGCCTAGAAGCACAGTGGAGTCTATTATTAAGAAGTTACAATTATTTGGTACAACACAGACCCTTCCTGGATCCGGATGTCACTCAGAACTGGATGAAAGAGCCAGAAATAAACTGGATAGAGAGGCCCAAGAGGCCTACAGCAATTCTGAAGCAATTACAGGAATTTATGACAAAGACTGGTCATTGTTTACATGTGTCAACAGTATCACAAAGTCTCCACAAAGTTGGCTTGTATGGGAGGGTTGCAAGAAAAAAGTCACTCCTCAAGACAGGCCACATGCAGACACGACTGAGCTCAGCCAAAACAAGCATTGAGGACTGTGGGGCAGAAATTGAATTATTAGGCCTCAACACCAAATGATATGTCTGGCGGAAATCCAATCCAGGTCACCATCCAAGTAACAGCATTCCTACAGTAAAGCATGGAGCTGGTAATATCCTGTTATGGGGGTGTTTCTCTGCAGCAGGGACTGGAGCACTTGTCAGGATAGAAGGAAAAATGGAAGGGGCAAAATACCATCATATTCTTGAGGAAAATCTGCTGCCCTATGCCAGAACGTTGTCAATGGGAAGAAGGTTTACCTTTCAACATGACAATGACCCAAAGCACACAGCAAAACTGATCACACAGTGGTTGAAAGAGAAAAATGTGAATGTCCTTGCATGGCCTAGTCAGAGCCTAGACTTAAACCCAACTGAAAATCTGTGGAATGACTTGAAGCCTGCAGTCCACAAACGCTCACCATCAAATTAAACTGAACTTGAGCAGTTCTGCAAAGAAGATTGGGCAAATATCGCAAAGTCTAGATGTGTAAAGATAATAGAAACATATCCCAACAGACTACAGGCTTTAATTAAAGCAAAAGGAAGTTCAACAAAATACTGACACAAGGGGTTGAATCTTTTTCCAAATCAGTTTTTATTTTTTATATTTTTCAGACATTTTGGTGTTATATCTTTCAGTTGGATGTTATAAGTTGCACCTAGTAAATACAGCTGGATAAAACAAAAACTGTGTCCGTCTTCATTTCAGGCTGCAATGCAACAAAATGTGATTATTTTAAAGGGTGCTGATTCTTTTCTATACCCACTGTAAATATGGCTGCTGTGTGTTTTAGGTCTGCAGGGGCAAAAATTGTTCTTGCCGAGTTAAATGAAGACATGGGTGAGTTTCAGTCCTGGCTGGATGATGCAGAGGCTGTGGTTGCACTTCCTGTTGAAGCAGGTCATAAGGAACAGCTAAGTGCAACATTAGAAAAAGTGAAGGTAAAAATCACTTGCTCAAAAGAGATACCATTAGCTCATGGGAAAAAAAACTTAGCTTTTAGCTCCATATTCACATTCAAAGTCTCCCATAAGGCAAATCACCAAAAATGAGTCACAAAGACGAGCAGATAATTAATACATGTATGTGAAAATCTTTAGGCCCGAGTTGTGGAACTGCCGAGCAGGAAACAGAATCTTCATCAGATCAACAGCAAAGGCTCTTCTCTCCCAGCTGATAAAGTCAAACCACTGGAGAAACATCTAAAGGTTATCAACATGCGATGGGCCAAGGTAATCTAAATCGTTTGATTCTTTCTCTACTGTTTGATTTTACTGGCCCATTAAATTAGATTTTGTGACCTTGGTGTGATTACAGCCTAATGAGCACATTATCATTGTGTAGTCAGATTGAAGTAATCATAGATGCTATCAACAATTAGCTAGCATTAGAATCTCTAGAGAGCATGTTATATTTTATCCCATAATTTATATATAATTTTTTTTGTATTCTTATCATCAGGTGACTGAACTATTTTTGTACTATTTTGTTGATACAGTGAAATTAATATATTTTAAAGTGTGACCACTCTGAAAAAAAATATTCACTTAGAAATTGCTTATAAATTTCACAATTAATTGCAAAAACATAATTAAAGTTAAATTTGAAGTAGAAAGACTACAAAACTTAATGCAATAATCTATGTTTCATTTGCAACTTAAAAAAACTAAAACAATTTTAACAGTGAAAATTTTGTATACATCGTAAAAAAAACTATACATATTTTGTCTTTTTTTCTTAATTATTATAACAGCTATGTTGTTAAAATTAATGTGAAATTCACATCTTTTTTTAATGAATGATATTTAATTGTAATGAAAATGTGAGGAAAATTGTGAAAAGTGGTAATATCTATCTATCTATCCACCCATCCCTTAAAATATAATATTTGTGTTCTTTATGAAAAAAAATACTTATTCTATTTACTCACCTATTTGTAACAGTTCCGTATCATAAAACATGACCTTGAGATGCTCTAGACAGGTTTTGCAAGATTCCCCCCTGCAGTGATTTACTGAAAATCTTTGAAAATTTACTTTAAATGTCTCTTTCTCTCCTCCAAAGGTGTCCACTGATCTTCCTGAGAAGCAGCAACAAATCAAAGATCTCCTGAGGGATTTGTCTTTGTACCAGGGACAGCTCTCCAAGCTCTCAGTTTGGGCCTCCACTACAAAGAATCAGCTTGAGCAGTCCCCTACTGCAGTGGACCCAAAGGTAATCTCACAGACGTGATCAAGCACATATGTAAAACTTACTACCCATAGTCTTGCTGTTTTATAATACTGCCGCCTGTCTCTGTGCAGTAATTTTTAGCCTGGTGTGGTGTAGTGGTTGATGGCTGGCAACCATCACATCACATTGATGATTTGATCCCTTCATTCACAAACAAGGTGTTGTGCTGTATTATAAAAGTCTGTTTGAATATTTTTAATGACCAATTGCTTTGCCAGTCAAAGTCTTTAGAGAATTATTTTGTTTAAATTTTTTTATTAAACTGTCATTTGTCTCATTTAACACAATCTCTCACATTTGTACCAAGAGAGTGTTTTAGATGACATAGGCTATTTAATTAGACTCCCAGCATCATCTTCATTCAGAGTTTCAGCTTCTCCCATCAGGGCATGGGTTTCGCTTCTCTAGACATGGAACTAACAGGTTCAGGATATCATTTGTTCTTGAAGTTTCTGAAATTCTGAAAAAAAATCAATACATCTGTATAGTACTTCTGTGATTTTGAATTGTTTGTGGCTGGTTCACTCTGATTCGGCTGTATGCAGTTGATTGATTTGCACATTGCTGCATGCTGTTTCTTTATACTGTTGTTTTTTAAAAAACAAAAACAAATCTTTGTTCTTTGTTAGTGACGCTTGTCATGGCAAGCATGACTTACTATTGCTCCTTTTCTCGGTTAAGGGTAATTCAAAACCATATTTCACCCAAATCAAAAGAAAAATCTTAATAATAACAATAAATCTAAATAAGAATATATATATTTTTTTACTTCAAATATACATTATATATATATATATATATATATATATATATATATATATATATATATATATTGTTCTGCATTTAGTTTATGCTTATTTAAGTAAAAATGCTGTATTAAAGTGTTGAGAATATAATGACAGTTAACACTGAGAATTAAATTAAATTATAATAATAAAAGCTTGTAAATAAAATGTTCAGATGCTTTTCGGTAATGTTAAATTAATTTTACTGTGCAAAAAAATGTAAAGTTTTAATTTCTTTATTCAAAATACAATTATTATTATTATTTTTATTTTTATTAAATATTGTGGTAAAATGTGATCTGGACATGTTTAGCTTAGTAGAATAGATTGCTCCTTTAATGGGGGTTTGTTGTTAATTTCTTTTATTTTTATTTTATGTAGATTGAGGATGATGTAAAGGAAAAGAAACCAGCAGTAGAAGCTGTTTTGGCAAAACAAAGACCACCATGCCAACCAGAGAAGGTGTGTAATCAACCATGATATTATTAAATATGATCTCAGAAACACTATGACTATTATATTAGATTACTCTGCACACTTTCCATTAGTGTCTACCATGACTGTACTGTAATGTAATATATAAGACTATATCAGTCTATCAGCTTCATGGAATCAAACTTTATTTAATATAATATTTTCTGGATTGATGTATTCCAGGGGCAGTTTGATGGCCTCAGTGCAGATTGGACATCCATTCAAGTTCTCCTTAAAGACTGGAAAGACAAATGTCAGCTCGCAGGTATGAAATCATGTAATGCATGATGATGGACGCTAAAATAATATGTTATTAAAATTCATGCCCATCTCATGTTGCTTATGTGATGTTAGACGTCTGAAAGTCTGAACAAAAGATCATTTGTTACTTTCCAGCCGTAACTTTGACTGGTAGTGCAGCAGGGGATGCAGCCCTTGATAAATTCAATAAATCCTGGATGGAGCTCGATGATTGGCTAAAACTTTTGGATCACATGGTTCAGACTCAGAGAGTAATGGTCGGAGATCTCGATGAGATCAACGGAATGATGGTGAAACTCAAGGTCAGATTGTGACATTATTTTGCAGCTTTTATTGTAGAGTAAAATACTTTGTTTACTATCTTGCCGAGGCTATAATTTATCTTTTCCCTAAAGTCCCTAAAGCACCAAAGACAGTTTAGTTTTATAGAACCAATTTACACCCTTTCTCTGATCCGTAGGGTTAGGGTTAGGAAATACTCCGGCTGTGCAGTAAATGTTAATGACATCTGTTATGATTGGCTAGCCTTCTCACATTAGAAATTAGCAGCAGAACCAAATCTTATCATTATTGGTTTCTGATTCAAGGAAAATACTGTTAAATTTAGCTGCAGAAATTGTGACGATGAAGATCAATGAAGATGGCATTTAAATACACAAGTCTTAAAGGCACAGCATTAAAAATAAGGCTTTTTACGTTATTTACATTTACTATTTAATTTTCTTTATTCAATATAAAAATAAATTGAAATAAATAAAATTAAATGATATATATATAATTTTTTTATGATATGGTACTCTTAATATGAAACTAAAACTGCCAGAAGATGGCAGCAAGTCACTTTCTAAATGAGTTGCTTTATTCAGTCATTCATTCAACTTATTTTTTCAAAAGGCTGATTCATTAAGAACTGAATCAAGCAGTTGTCTTTATTAATGGTTCACTGAATCATTGGCTAATGCAGATTCATTCACTAACAAAACCCTGCTGTGCGGTGCTCAGAGATGCACAACAGTTCTACTGTGGCTTTGTTTGGAATTATTTTCATCGCCAAAATTGAGCACAAACAGACAAATCCTGACAATATTGTGTTTAAAATGTTTGTTGAAATGTTGTACAAAATCAATAACGCATTTGCAATTATTCAGGGAAGTTATTTGGGAAAAAATAAAGCTCGCAAGATATTGCTAAACTATATCATATATTTTGTTTACAATTTTTGCCCTGACATCTTGAATTTTAAGGGCATGCATTCTAATAGGCTACATCACACAGTCAGTCATTGTCTTGCATTATGTTCATCAGCATGTAATGTAAGATAAACTTAACTAAAATGTAACAAAAAAATTCCCATAATTAATTAAACGTTAAATAAACAACCCTAATTATTAAAAGGTAATATTATAAGTGTAACTAAATATATTTTATACTAACAATATACAAACAAATAAACAGGGCTAATCCTTTACTTCATATAAGTCTTCATATACTCCATATAATTAAGCACATAAGATCGCAATATGCCGCACAACTCTAGTGTAGTAAAGAATTCTGTGTTGTGATTTAACAGTCAACACTGCAAGACATGGAGCAAAGATGCCCACAGCTGAACAAACAAATCACTGCGGCTCAGAACCTGAAGAACAAAACCAATAACCCTGAGACACGGGCAACCATTACAGACCGCAGTAAGTCAGCTTTGCCTCATCACATTGTATCTCAGTGATGCACTGTAATATGGAGGTGTCAGCATGGTAACAGCTTGGTGGAAAACTTAAGTAAACAATGACTGGTGATTGTGTCTTACAAGGTCAACAATGAAGGATTGTGTCTTACAAGGTCATGTGTCCCTGGACCACAAAACCTTAAGTCGCTGGGGTATATTTGTAGCAATAGCCAAAAATACATTGTATGGGTCAAAATTATAGATTTTTCTTTTATGCAAAAAATCATTAGGATATTAAGTAAAAATCATGTTCCATGATGATATTTTGTAAATTTCCGACAATAAATATATAAAAAATTACGTTTTGATAAGTAATATGCATTGCTAAGAACATAATTTGGACAACTTCAAAGGCAATTTTCTCAATATTTAGCTTTTTTTTTTGCACCCTCAGATTCCAGATTTTAAAATAGTTGTATCTCGGCCAAATATTGTCCTAACCTAACACACTATAGATCAATGGAAAGCTTATTTATTCATATGATTTGATTGAAATATTGACACTGATGAATGGTTTTGTGGTCCAGGGTCACATATAGCATTATAAGTCAACACCACTGAACCAAAACTGCAATATTCTGTAAGACAAAATTATTTTAAAAAGATGTAATATATGGTGTATTGTAATATCTGCTCATACTTTTGGAAAACCAAAATCTTTTTTTCCCCCCAGAAATGCAAAAATGTAGTTAAACAATGGCATTGTATTTGTTTAAGAAAATCAATAAGTCTGTTAATCAGTTTGTTAGATTTTTATCTAGTTAGTCTAAATAATAATTAATTCTATTTTATTGACTTAAGTCCATTGTTCTGTTTTCTTTTATTTCAAGTTGACAAATTACAGGCACACTGGGAAGATTCCCACACCAAGCTGACCAACAGGGTCCTTCAACTGCAGAACATGCATACGGACTCCAGTGATTGGTTGGAGGCCAGGAAACGGGTGGAGCCTCTCGTTAAGAGAGCCAATGAAAAACTAGAGCGCTGGAATAAAGTTTCTCACAGTGCTGATGATTTAAAAGGCCAGAATGCAGATGTAAAGGTAGTGTAGAATGAACACAATATTGATTTCATGACAGAACATAAGTGTGAAACTGTAATTAACTGAGTCAGTGTGCTTGTATTCCTTGCATGATCTGCAGATGAATGCATGCGGTCTGATTACTACAAATAAATGCTATATTATATTACAGCAACTTTCTAAGGATATACAGCAGTGGCAAACTCAGATAAATGTCACCAATGAGCTGGCGAACAAACTACTGACTCTTTATGCAGACGATGACACAAGCAAAGTTAAACAAATGACTGAGAGCATGAATCTAGCTTGGGCCAACATCAAAAAGCGGTGAGCTTCTGTTTAAATCTTTGATTTTTCAGTGTCACCAACAAGTGAAGTGGCATATAATACTTTTTTTTTACTGAAAGGAAGTATCTGCGGTATTGTTGAGTCTGAAAATAATGCTTTGGTGACACAATGAGGGTGAATAAGAAGTTATTTCAAAAGCTTTTAGGGTGCACTTGCTTTCAGGAGAATTGTGTGCCACTCAAGATCCTGCTCTGTGAGGTTTAAAGATTTGTCACCAACAGATTATAACAATCTAATAATAACAATTGTTACATATTAAACAAGTCCATTAAGGTACTAATTTAATTCAGCTTTGTTTCTGTATAACGGTGAAGTCATTTCCCTTTCAGTGCAGGGGACAAGGAGGCAGATCTGGAAGCCGGACTGCGACAATTGCAGCATTTCAACTTGGACCTGGAGAAATTCCTTAATTGGCTTACTGAAGCAGAAACCACAGCCAATGTCTTACAAGATGCCACGTTTAAGGAGGGAATTCTGGAAAACCCTGCCACAGTGCGGCATTTACTTGAGCAATGGCAGGTATGCAACTAGTATTTCCAAATTGCGTACTTTACAGCAGTTTGCCCTCTTCATTTAAAGCATGTAGTCACTCCACTCCAGCTCCAGTCTAGGTTTAATATTTCCTGCTACCCACAATCATTGGTATGAGAATCCTAGTCTTGTGTAGCCAGACCTTCAGACTTAAGGTCTGGAATTCATGGCAGATTTCATTGGCCAAGGTCTGCCCATGTCAAACAACCAATCACAGGTCCTTTTGTTCATCGTCATGTTTCGAGGTGTGGAAATGTCGCCACAATAGGCTTGTTTGAGATGAGCAAAATCTGCGCAGAACCGATCACCGGTGATCACCGCGAGATGCATGTCGGTTAGAAAAGTGTCCGAGTTATGTCTGCCTTGCTCTGATGTCATGCTGACGTGTGCCAAAAAACTCTCGCGACAGTGAGGCGGCTGTGTCGGATTGAGCAGTCGAGCGCAGTTGCTCTCCACCGACTGCGCTGACCAAAAGCATGATGGGAAACGACTGACTGACGACACAGCTTCATGCTCATTGGCTGAGAATGTCAACTGATACATTTTCTTTTTATTCTAAGAATTAGATTATCCATGTATTTATTTATATTTACATGCATAAACTAAAAAAAAAAAAAACAGGCCTAGTGAAGTTACGAATCAGGACATGCGTTTATTTTATTTTTCTCTTTATTCTATTGTATGTTTGTGTGAATTAATAAATCAATCCATTAAAAATATACATGCACACATACATATCTAAATGGACTGTTTAGCCATTATGCCTCATCTTTGTGTGGTTTCATCTGTGTCAGGGTCTGGCTTAAAACAAGGGGAGAAATTCTGAAGAATGTTTGCTACAAAAACAGCTTTGACTTGCATAGTATGGAAAAATACTATGGACATGAAATGGTGGCAGAAACCTGTTTGTTTGCATATATTTTTCTAAATTCTTTTGTGTTCAGCAGAACAAAGGAATTGATTCACATGATGACAAAACAGTGGTATTTCGATTACATCCACTTCGTCTGCGATTAAATACGCGAACACGATCTTCTTCATTACTGATGTTTGCAGGCGACAAAACAGCGAGATTCAGGAAGTGTCCGACTTCAAAGGTCTTTTTTGACCCCTCCTCTTACTGCAGCCGCCTACTCTCACCTACATTTCAGGCGAGGCAAGGCACATCTCAAACAAGCCTATTAACAGACTGTTGTGTAAAACTCTCAGATATATTTTAAAGATTCTATGCTACGAAATGTAAATATTTCGGCACTTTTGAAAATCCAGCATTTAGTTTATCCTCATAAGCACTCGTTGTCACAGTTGTGAACATGACGGCTTTCTTCTTTTGTGAGGGGGTTTTGGCGCCACGTCATCTTTGTTTCCAGGCGGAACGTTAAAGAACACGACACACACGTCTCGCGGAAATCCTGTAGAATTCAACCAATCCAATGACAATCCACCTTTGTGTCTCATATGCATCAGAAGTTTAGCCAAAGGTTCGTGGGCATGATGTCTGAGGCTGAGACTAAGAGAATTCCTACTCCAGGGTTTTTCCGTTTTTTTTTTTAAACCTCTTAATATTAAATATTTAGTTGAAGTGCCCCCTGAGATTTAAAGTTATTATTTCAGTAATTTAACAATACATTTGAATGCATACGGTTCTCTGATGTCTATGATAATATTAATAAACAAAATATTAAGAATTTTATTAGTAGTAGTAGTAGTAGTATAACCATTATTAAAAATAATTATAAAATTATAAAATAGTTCCAAAAATAAATACCGAGATATATTACTGTTTAAAATGTAAACTTTTCAAATTGAAATAATAATTTAACAACACATTTGAATGTTTACAGTTCTGTAATGTCAATGATAATAATCATAATAATAAGAAAAATATTATGAGTAGTTTTAATTCTGATTATTATTATTATTACAGAAATAATTTTACTGTTATAAAAAATAACTATAAAGTAATGAAGAAATTATAAAAAAGACTATTCAAGTTGTACATTACAATAATTTAACAACACATTTGCATGTTCTATGTTCGCTGATGTTAATGATTATGAAAATGTCAAATATTAATAATCATTTTAATTGTTATTATTGGTATTATATTTAACTATTGTGTATTATTAGTAACTGTTTAACTATTATACAAGTAATTATAAAATAATTATAAAAATAAATACAAATTATATTACTGTTATAAATTACAATTGTATTGTTAAAAATTTATATTTAATAATTATAAGAAATAAACATGCTGCATGCTTCACTCTGAAACATGCATCAGTCTATACAGTTATTGCAGTCTTTGATTTGATAATCACACTAATTGCGATCATCATTCAGCCCTATTTATTAATTGTAATTTTAGATTAAATATGATTAATTAGTTTTTCATCAACTCACAAACCCCCTGCAGGTTCCTTACAAAATCCTGTTTGGGAAACCTACTCAATGTTCAGTCCTTACTGAAATTTACGCTAATTTTGCTAATCTGCTGTAAAGTTCTTTTAGTGTTTGGTTTTAATATCACAATACTGCGTAAGCTACTATGTACTTGCATACACATTCATTAAACATTCTATATGTATACCTTCATCCACCTGCAACTTTTCTGCATTAAAATACACATTTTATTTAAAGATTAATATAATATGACAGCACTCCCTCTTAGATTTAAGCAGTTCTACAAAGTGGTGTCTGGTTCGGTTCTGTTGTTTAGGACAAAAACACTATAATGAAATTACTGAAGAGTAAATAATGTTCAACTCCATTCCCATTATCAGCTCTTGGGAGTTTAAGTGTTATTAATTAGGAAGGCAGAGTAAACTGACGGGTCTATTGTCCAGGTCGCCCGCTGCTCACTGGTATGGGAGATATGTGCATTTGGCAATGGTGCAGAGACGCAGTTAAATATGAAGAGGCAGACAAAGATGTGGGGAATAAAGAGAAGCCTCTGTTCTCCCAGAAAACCAGCTCTGACCCATTCCTCGCTCGCAGTGCCCACTCGTGCCTCAAACAACAGGGCCAGTGTGCCTCCGTGACTGGCATTCTGCAGTTCGTTTCACATCGCATACAGACACATGGTCGCAAAATACATTTTCTTGCGCTCATTCTCGTGATGTCCCTTTCTCCCTCATCTTCGCCTCGCGTCAGACACGTCCACATAGTGGGGAATTAAAGGATCGTCACTGCCGGCAGTCAGACGGGCTGTTTTCCATTCATTTGATGTGCCTCATTCATTGGATATGTTGCACAGGAAGACATATCATGTTAAGGTTTGATCTTCACTGTCAGCTCCACAGTTTCTTCGTGACTTTGGCTTTGTTTGACTTGCATCATGACTTTGAAGGAAATTGGATTATGCCATCTCAAACTATGGGAACAAGCACTTAAAATACTGTATAGTCAGAGAAAATGTTTGAAAATTGTTGATTTGTTGATGGTATTGCACTAATCTATTCTAAAATATAATATAAATATAAGTATTTGAATGTATCATTACATTTCACATTACATTTGTGAAATATTGTGTACAGTCACATGAATTTTGTGCTGCTGTTTTACATTATGTTCTGAAATACTAAAATATGTCTAAAATGCAATTTTAATAACATCAGAAAATATTGACTGTTTTGTATTTAAATCAAAATCAAGATTTTAAATAAAAAATGTATTATATTATATTATATCATATCATATCATATCATATCATATCATATCATATCAAACAAATATTCCAGAAGTTAACACAGTAGATGTAACAAGTATCAGGGGAAGTAAAAGAAACTCTGTCTTTAGCCCTAATCACATGGTGACTTGTAACTTGGATGTCTGTGATCTCTTTTAATCTTTGCAGGATCTCCAAGCAGAGATTGATGCCCACAGGGAGATGTACCATTCATTAGATGAAAACGGGCAACGTATTGTGTCATCTCTGGAGGGGACGGACAATGCCGTGGTGCTACAAAAAAGGCTTGATGACATGGGGCATCGGTGGCATGAACTCTGTAACAAAGTTATGAATATTAGGTAAGACAAATTAATCATCTATATTTAACCTGGGAAAAATTTGTGCGGAGCAGAAACTGGCTTTGAAAAATATATATGATATACAATATACAAGCCCCAGGCCTGTGTAATACTATGTGCAAACCATTGCATTTATTTGACTTATTAACATAAAATTGGTAACAGTTCTGTGTTAATCGTAATCGCTTGCACTGATATTTGTGAATCCAGTGCATTCTATAATGAGCCCTATTTGCATAGGGAGAAGGCATGTTTGCCAAGGAAGGAATGACAGTGGCTTAATTTAAATATGCATGAGGCATCACTATACAGCACAAATAGCAGCTGGTTAAGTATGCAAATAAGATTCTGGTTTTCACAGGGTTTTGGCATATGTGCTAAAGTTGCACAAATGTTTACCCATCATTGTGACATTCAGTCCTGTTGATAGCAAGTCATTTTGGTTTCATACTAATTTGGTTTCATATTAATACTATGTGCAAACCATTGCATTTATTTGACTTTGTTTAAAGTCAAAATCCTATTACTTAGGGATCCTTAACATAAATATTACACTTTGATGTGTTATTTGCCCTGGATTGTTTGAATTACAGAAATGAATGATAGCTCAAATAACACTATGATCTTTGGTGGCAATATACCATATATACGACATAACACCATGTCAGTGTATATATATATATGTATATATATATATATATATATATATATGTATATATATATATATATATATATATATGTATATATATATATATATATATATATATATATATATATATATATATATATATATATATATATATATATATATATATATATATATATATATATATACAATCACACTAGGATTTTTAAATTTTTAATAAAGTCTCTTCTCCTCACCTAGGCTCAATTAATGTGCTCAAAAATACAGTAAAAACACTAATATTGTGAGATAGTATTACAATTTACTATTGTAATATATTTCAAAATGTATAATTATTGTAATGTATAACTACATACTATTTCTGTCTTTATTTTTATAATTAATTCATTATTTTACTGTATTTGTTATAATAACGAAGACATGCTACTAAAAATAATATTGATCATAATAAAAATGATTCATATTTTTATCATTATTATCTTTGACATCAGAGACCGTAAACATTCAAGTGTGCTGTTAAATTATGGGATATTAACCAACTAGAAACATATGTTCAATCGTATTTCCAGAGAATGTATAAATATTTTAGTTTAGCTTTCAAGTCTGTAATTTTCTCCAGGCACAATCTGTGATGCTTTCACACAATGTCTGAATTCATGATGTTTGAATGCAAATTTGAGTTCCATTAGGAATCAAATTTGCCTTGGTAAGAGCTTTTTAAATGTTCATGCATATTCAAATACAGAGATTTCTCAAATCTCCACCTTTACGCAGCACTTTCTTTGTGAAATCCAATTGCGGTCTGACAGTTTATACCGTATGGTGCTCTCTAGTGGTGTTTGTGATTTGACACTTGGCAGTGTCGCATCTTACAATACATTCGACTCCTCAGGCCCTATCTGGATGCAGGTGTGGATCAGTGGAAACACATGCACATGTCCTTACAAGAGCTGCTCAACTGGCTGCAGCTGAAGAGGGAGGAGTTAGAGAAGCAGAAACCAGTAGGGGGTGATGTGACGACCGTGCACCAACAACTACTTACACACAAGGTGAGTCCAGGACACATCCTCTTCGTCCCTCACTGAAAGCATGAGAAATTCCATTTAAGACGTGATTTATGCAGTCTGTCTTTTGTTGTACCCAAGTGTGATCATTATCTGAGTCTGTTCTTCTTAAATATTTAAACAGATGGAGATGATATCTTGCGTAGGAGAGGTGCAAAGTCCCTTGTCTCTTTGAATGGTTGTGCGGACCAATTAACATCTGCTGATGGCCGTCAGCTGTCAGGGGCCACTGTAAACAGGATGCGGTCGTGGAGTAGTTAGTGTAGGGAGCTCAGTGAGCGTGTGCTGCCGGTGACAGCTGAGTCACTGTCACACACTCTACAGGTGCAGTTAACTGGGATGGAAACTGGCGTGTGTGTGTGTGTAGGAGCTGCAAAGAAAGTCTCAGCAGAAATTTAATTGAACAAAGTTTCTGCAAACTATTAGATAAATTGACATTGCTGTGCACACAATGAAACCTAGAATTTATTTCTCCATTCAAACCTGGATATAAAGTTTGAAAACAGAAAAGTTATGGTAGAAATGTAGCTTATTAAATATATGGTGTTGAATACAAGAATTCAGTTTCCAAAAAGGTCAGATTTCATCGTATCTATTAAAGCACAGGATGCTCTTTGGATTCTTCTCCATGCTAGATAACATGATCATGAGGTTTTACCAAAACTAAGGAATTCATGCAAACTTGAATGCTGCTGTCGTTCATGTAAAAGTGAACATTTTCTATTCAACTTGTCACTCAAATTTGACAATAATTGAGAATCATGTATTTTATTACAATTAGAAAAACTGAAACAGAAGCATTCTCTTGAGTAATAAATAAAAAATAAAATGGAGAATAAATAGAAAATAAAAATGATCAACTTCCTTTTATATCTTACAATGGTTGTTATATTTGTTTTCAGTTTAATGGGTGAAATAACAATTTTAAGGGTTTGCTTGCTCATGAAAATAAGAATGAATTAATTTAATTTATTTTCAGTTTAATTTTATTAATTTTATGTGATTTTGACATTTTTAATATTTTAATTATTTCTTTTATTTATTTCTATTTAGCTTTTTCAGTTTTAGCAATTTTAGCACTTTTTCCATAATTTATTTATATTTTATTTCATTTCAACTTTCAATTACCAAAAATTATTTGGGCCCGGGCACCATTCTATTTTATTTCTATATAGTTTTAGTTAATGGCATGCAATATCTGCATAGCACTTGGTTCTTAGAAAGAATTATGTATATCATGCAATTATAAAAAAATATGTAATAAATAAAAGTTAATGTCAGTTTGTATGGAGCAATTGCATGGAAATGTGCCCAGCAAGATCACTAGAAAATGTACACAATCATTGGTAACAGTTCTGTGTTAATTGTAATCGCTTGCACTGATATTTGTGAATCCAGTGCATTCTATAATGAGCCCTATTTGCATAGGGAGAAGGCATGTTTGCCCAGGAAGGAATGAAAGTGGCTTAATTTAAATATGCATGAGGCATCACTATACAGCACAAATAGCAGCTGGTTAAGTATGCAAATAAGATTCTGGTTTTCACAGGGTTTTGGCGTATGTGCTAAAGTTGCACAAATGTTTACCCATCATTGTGACATTCAGTCCTGTTGATAGCAAGTCATTTTGGTTTCATAGGGCTTCAGAAGAGAGCTGGGTGCCAAAGAACCTGTGATCAATGGAACACTCAACAATGCTAAAACCTTTCTCACTGAGATGCCTCGTGAGGGTATTAAACAGAGGCCTGGACAAAAGGGTATGAAATCTCCTGCCCTTACACATACGCCTAATACAATAAATTCCAGATGCTGTAACCTGTATTTCACTTCTTGTTTTCCACCCAGATGTAAGTCCTGAGGAGAGGGTTCAAAATGTGGGCCGCATTTTGCATAAAGAAGTGGAGGATTTAACAGTGGGATGGAAGAATCTGGGTGCAGCTTCCGTTGACTGGCAGCAACAGCTGGATCTGGCCTTGGACAGGCTGATGGAGCTCCAGGACGCTCAGGATCAGCTGGACTTTAAGCTCCGGCAGGCTGAGACCGTGAAGAATTCTTGGAAACCTGCTGGAGAGCTGCTCATAGATGATTTGCAAAACCACATTGACAGAGTAAAGGTCAGTGTACAATGTACCATGTTATAAGAGATAAGATTTTTTGGACATGTTCCATGGCAATACCATGGTATTATCTGAAGTACCTTGGAGTAGCATGTTTATATATACATATTTTTTTTATCTTTAAGCCTTTTGGAAAAAAGACATAAAGGCTTTTATGTATATTTTCAGGCGTTCCAGGAGGAAATATCTCCCATCCAGGATAATGTAAATCAGGTCAACCAACTGGCCTCCACATTTAGACCACCTGACATTCAGCTCTCTCCAGACAACCTGAGCAGAATTGATGACCTCAACATGAGATGGAGGCTCCTGCAGGTATCCATTCCTCTTCTTATTTGAAGTCAATGTGAATTACTTAATAATGCCTAAATAGCTATTTGGCTATTGGTTAACATCATTCAATAGCCAACATGGCCTTAGTGGCAACAGCAAAAAAGGACATGGTTCAGGTGAAAGGCAAGGTAATCACATTTCGATTAAAGATTACAATTAAAGTCAACCTAGTTTAATAATAATATGCACTAATTAATTGTTCAGAATAAAAAATTAGTTAGGTGTACTCACAAAGTAGTTTTGATTTTATGTTAAATTAAATTTAACATTCATTCCAATGGACCAACAGTTTATATCAGGTCACAGATTTAGTTTCTGAAATAAATCTTTGTGCAATCTTTGAGCAGTTGTAGAAAAGTGTACATGTCAGCAATAGATGCAACAAGCAGATCACAGAAATAATCTGTCTTTCAGAGATTTGACGAAAGACACAGAGGCATTATTTAATAATAAAAGGACGTAGGACAGAAGCAAAAACAATCATGATGAAATATTCTGGACAAAACATTTTATACAATATATTTTTATTGTTTTGGTATCTATTGCTCTTATTTTTTTATTTCAACTGAACCTTTTATAAATAATTTCTGTTCAGTGAAATGCTGAAAAGCATTTGAAAACCTGAAATAAAATAAAAATAGTAGATGGCAAACTTAAGCTTCACAAATCATTGAAATGTTGCCTTGGCAACTTCTGTGTTTTTTAGATCTCCATTGAGGAACAGCTGACCCAGCTGAAGGATTCGAGGCCCCAGCCTCAGAATTTCCTACATGGTGAGTGTGTTTTTGTTTTTCTTTTTTGCAATATTATGAATATTGTAATTGTCATAACTTTGTACTTATATACTAATCCTGTGTATTTTATGTTCTCACTAAACATGAAGAAGTGTTTGATTAGAAAGGGCTTTGAACATGAATGGGTTTTTTCTTTTCTACACACAGTGTCCGTTGAAAGCCCTCTTGAACGGTCTATTTCACCCAACAATGTCCCCTACTATATCAAGTAAGTCTTCCGAAACTCAGCCCACATGTTGATGTCAGGCACATTCAAGGTCCACACTGAATTAACAAATAGAATTTCAACACTATGAAAGCTCCCAGACTAAGAAATATATCACACCTGGTGGCAGACTAGTTTTTTTCCGAACAGAGATATCAACCAGGAAAATTTGTGCAGAATAATCTAAGATGATACATTAGGCTCTGCCAATGGATGTAGCAGCATGCATCACATATAGCTGAGAACATTCCTGCAGATAACCAACCAGATATTTTTGCTCTTTGTAACAAGTGATGCATAAATGTGTATAGTTACAAAACAAAATAATACAAGTCTAAAGTGAAGTAAAAAGTCATCCCTTCAAAATGCAACTAATAGTGACTGAAAATTTTGCATTTTATTTTAATACTAATAATATTCCTGCAATGTAGAAATGCTTTGTCAGAGCTTCTATAATGAATTTTATGTCTAGCAATCTTATCCAAGGTCAAGAATATACAGCTCCTCTATACATACATGTTGCCAGTGTATAAAACCATGTATATTATTTGACTAAAGATTCGTTTTGAGTTATTGTTTTAAGTATTTTTACCCCAAATAGTACTTGTGAGAAAAGGATGTGATAGTGGCTCAACAAAGTTTTACATCAAAATACAGGAAATAATATTACAGAATGTTCAGATGTCCTGGATATTAAACCTGATGGCTGGTTTATCAAAATATGAATAATGATTAGGAAAATAAGACTTTGGAATGGATGTGCATTAGTGAATAGTTCAAACTATTCAATTTACCCCTTGACATTTAATTTAGCACCTTTTTAGAAGTCATATTCTATAGCTATATGATATAAATGCTTTCTTCTTATTTCACTAGATACTGTAGCAGACATCCTGCAATACAATTATGAGTAATACTTTCACCTCTATCTCATTTTACCTTGCCTAGAGGACAACTTGAAGTGGCACAGCTCACCCCGTTCTCTCCTACTTGGGTGTCTTGCATGTTAAGACTTTTTAAAGAAAATAATACCTTTGCTAGATTTTCTGTAATATAGATCAATCCTAAACAACCAAGTTGAAACCCCCCAGCCTGTAATGCATGTTATTACTCATTCATTTGGACTAGGGTAATTCATTTAATCTAAAGTATACACAACCTTCATATAAATTCGGGGCAGCATTTATGCTCATGGCAGTGCATGAATCTGACTTCAGTTAGGAGAGAACTGACTCTTAATGATGCTGTCATAGATTATGAATGTCATTAATGCTGGTCAAGCGAAGCAGTACTTGCAGTCACATGGCAATAGAATTTGTTATTTCCAGCCTATTGCATGTGATGAGCTGCGGGACAATAAAGGGGACTGCTTTATAATAACTTTCATTAATAAGTCATCAACAAACATTAATGCTTAACAGATCAGTAGTTCATTCACTCATTTATATGAAATAAGTATGAATCCAAGTTTCATGACATTTATATATATGTAGGCCTACACTAGTGATCTAAATGTTCATTAGTGTCAGAAAGGAAAGTTATTCTAAAAATGTAACCCAATGAAATATTTTACCCATAAACATTAATAGGATTTTTACTCATAAACTGCATGAACTCCATACCATCCAATGTATTAAGCAAATTATTGCATATTATGTGGATCACAATTTATTTAGAATTTTTGCAAAATGTATGACTCATAAAATGAGATTCCTGCACTGCACTGAAGCACCAGCTTTTGTCAGAGAACACATCCAGCCCTTTCCGACGAGACTGTAAGTAACTTTACTGATTATTTTCACACCAAGTAGTTGTGTGTCAAATCCTAGTGAGCTGCCTATACATGATTTTTGAATTATAAATACATAAAAAAAAAAAATGTAATAGGTGCATTAAAACATTCTCTGTGAAAGAGATTTTTAATCTCAGAGAGTCTTTTCTGGTTAAATAAAGGTCTAAAATCTACTGTAAGCATTTTAGGCATCTGTGTGCGTGCGTGTGTGCGCGGGTTTGTTACAACATTTAACAGGGTCATATGATGCTGCTAGAAAGAACATTATTTTGTCTATTTGGTATAATGAAATGTGTTTATGCGGTTTAAGGAAAAAAAAAAAAAAAAAAACATTTTTTTCCACATAGTGTACATTATTGTTTCTCCTCTATGCCCCGCCTTCTGAAATGCTTAGATTTTTACAAAACTCATCATTCTGAAAAGCTAGGTGTACTCTGATTGGCCAGCTATCCACTGCGTTGTGATTGGCTAAATACCTCAAGCGTGTAAAAGAACTAAAAAGTAGTTTCACTTTCTCAACGAAATAGCATCACACACCGCGGCCTTGAGTGAGCGGAGGCTGGCTTGAGTGAGCAGAGGTGGGCGGGCTTGAGAATGGCTTAATCAGCGGGCAACCCCGGATTGGACTACGCTTCGTCATTGGTGAAGGCCGATTCAGCGATTCACAGCGCAGTTGATGTATTTCCTCAGCAACCAGCACGGATCAGCTCTAGTTATGACAAAGCGAATATTGTCCTCTTTTGGAAAGCCAAACAAAGTAGTTAAAGGGTTAGTTCACAGAAAATGATGTCATTAATGACTCACCCTCATTTCGTTCCAAACCCGTTAGACCTCTGTTCATCTTCGGGAACACAGTTTAAGATATTTTAGATTTAGTCCGAGAGCTTTCTGTTAGAGGTCGACCGATATATCGGGCCGATATTTGTCATTTTTATATATATATCGGCATCGGCCGATATCCTTGTTTAGTAGCGCCGATTTAAAGTCAGGCACGTTGGTGGCCAGCCCCGTGTTATTGGTGCGGTGGAAAGTGCTGCTGCTGCCGCATGTGAAGGACCCCAAGCCAAACCTTTTGGAAGATTCAACAACAGTCCTGGGAGATAAATGTAGTCAGAGAATTTCACTCTGTAAATGCGGTGGAGAGGTTGGCAGCTCTTACAAACACCGCAGCGTGATTGAGGGCTACGTTACTCCGCCCCGCTCACAGACAGGACCGTACTCGGAGAGACAGCTGTCCTGGAGCTGCCCAGAACAGTGAATGACATTTGTTCGGAAGCATGGTTTCATGCAGACAATAGCCAGGTTTCCATCCAACTCATTTGCATTTAGGGAAGTAAATATTCAATCATTTCCATGATCGATCGTTGTTTAAATGAACGATCAATTAATAACCTTAATGCTGCAAAATGCGTCTGCAGCAGTATTATTATTATGTGCAAAAGCCACTTGAAAAAAAAAAAGCTTTCTCACCTGAATTAAAGGGGTTTTAGTCTGAATACAATGCTAGTAGCAGGACTGTAAAATGAATAGACGTGATTATTATCATTTGATAAAATGAAGAGAGCGCACCATATGTTGGAGATCATTTTACTTTGTTGACTGTTTCCCGTCACGGAGACCGCTGAATGCGCCTCTTTAAGTGGTTTCGTGGTGCTCGTTGTTGTATTTTAAAACGCAATTGCAATGTTTTCAAATGACACTAGTATTAAAAAGAAAATTATCCCAAACGTAACTGTGGCGCTTGTGGCTGTGCTGCGCAGTCAATGAAGTGCTTTTTTTCACATCAAATATTTTATTCAAGTATTATGACCAGTAACGTTACATTTTTGTTTGATCCTGTTCTGCAAAATATTCGATTTTGAATTTTTGCGTTCCGCTAGGTCTATTTGTTTTAAAAAATCCGGCATTTACAGAGCATTAGCTCGAGACGCATGAGTTCATGAATACGAGGACGAGCGAGTGCGGATTTGGATGTACAGTATTTGGAAGTTATTGCTCACGTCTTGTTCTGCACATATCCAAATGTTTCCATTTTCCCAATGTATCTGAATGTTAAACTATAATATTTTTTATTTTTTTTATGTAAACTAGACGGAAAAGATCATTCTCTTCACATGAGCAAACATGTCCTTGGCATAACAGCAGAGTGGACCGGTATACTACGGTCTATTTAAACTGACCAGTGTAACCTTTTATATGTTTGGTTGACTGTACTTTATTTTAATAAAGAACAGACTGCGATGTAAGTTTGAAATTAGAATGCACTTTAGATGATCTGTGTCATTTATAACAAACACAAATGTTGCTGGTTGCTTGTGTGTTTGCAGCCCTACTATTATTTATTTTTTACGTATTTTTATATTTTTCAGTTTAATTGGTTTATATTTTTTTAAATCTTATTTAAATGTATATTTAAGTTTACATTTATGTTCCAACAAACTTGAAAAATTCTGCTTGATAAATGCTCTAAAACTTTTATGGAAATTATTGACATATATATTACCTGTTTTATACATTTAATTCTTGGTCAGTTTATTGATTTGTTTGGTTACCTTTGGATACATATTTTATTTTAATACCGTGCAGTGCACAAAATTAAGATGTGAGAGATGGTTCAAGTCAGTGCTTAATAAATGATGATAAAGTTTAGAAATGTTGTGCATCCACTCATTATTTATATATTATGGTGGGTGGTGTTGGCGCAGTGAATAAGACACATGCCTTTGGTGTGAGAGACCCGGGTTCGAATCCACTGTGAGACACCAATGTGTCCCTGAGCAAGACGCTTAACCACTAGTTGCTCCAGAGGCGTGTGACCTCTGACATATATAGCAATTGTAAGTCGCTTTGGATAAAAGCGTCAGCTAAATGAATAAATGTAAATGTAAATGTATTATTTAGCATGCAAATGAAGGGGAAAACTTTAGGATATCAGCCCTAAAAATCGGCAGCACATATCGGCCATCGGCTGACCCTGACCTCTAAACATTTAATATCGGCTATAGAAAAACCCATATCGGTCGATCTCTACTTTGTGTCCTTCCATTGAAAGTGTGTTTACAGTATACTGTCCATGGTTAGAAAGTTGATAAAAACTAGAGCCCGACCGATACATCGGCCGGCCGATATTATCGGCCGATATAAGCTAATTGCATTTAAATCGGCATCGGCATTTATAACGGCCGATGAAACATGAGAAACAGAGTCTCATGCTTCACTCATGTTATGAGTGTTGCATAGTGTGCCCACCAGAGGGAGCTCTGCAGCTCCAGAGTTAACAACAGCGCCAGAAGTCCACTACAGAAGAAAGCGATCAACTGTTTTGACGGTGAGTCTGTCGTTCGTCATGTGAAATGATTGTAGATTTAGTTCATACCCTGTATATAAAAACTGTGTGGTAGTTCTAGCTAACGGTCCTATCATTATCACTTCTAAATATTCTGTAACATCACTTACAGCCGCTAATGCATTGCTATATTAGATTAGCCACAAAGCTAATACCATGTTTATCAGTGGAAGAGCGCGAACGTTAATAAGAGGTCAAACTATAACGTTAGCGTTTAACTTATTCTTATTCTATTGCGGTGTGTTTCCCACATAATGACCGTGTAATTGGGCCTTTCACACAGGACGCGGTATGCACGGCGCTTGCCGCTGGGTTCAGCGTTGCCCTTCAGATACAACGCGATTTGCGCTGCGCTATGGCATAGGCGGAGTTTTAAAAACGTTTAGCGGGAGCTCTTTTTATAGTCTTTTCCTCCTTCTTTCGGTCAGCAGCAAACATGTATCTGTCCCGTTGTAAGAAGCGAGCGATAGCGCTAGTCCCGCTGATGAGAATTAAGAGAGAAGCAAGGAAGAAGAGGCTACCCTCAGGTCCAGAGAACAATTTGGTGAATTCAGGCTGGTTACGTTACTCTAACGCTAATAGCTTCCTTTTTAGCAGGCCCCTTAAATGCTTGCTATTAACTTGTTTGAAGGTGGTTCTTCTCAAAATTGACAGCGGTGTGTTCATGACACTAACGTTAACCATTCAACTTCGAATTGATTCCGTAATCTTCCGGTAATAGTAGGCAAGACGATGTTCTGTGAGGGCAAATATAGTGTAGTTACAGTAACTACAGTAGGTGCGTCAGAAATGATTAAACCAGAGGGGTCATGTAAATAAATGTGAGCTGAACTAGCGCCTTTTTTTTTTACATATTGTTTCAAAGCAGCTTTACAGACATAACAGGAAAATGTTGAAATAATATTGTTAAATATAAGTAGGTAATACCTATTGCTTGACAAATAAAAAATATATATATATTTCTCATTTTTCCTATGTAGGAGATCCCAGTTTATTATTATTATAATTCTAATGATGACATGAGTAATGATACATGGTGATATTATTAATACACATGCTTATTCTTTCTCTGTCTCTCTTTCTGCCTACAGATGGCTGAAAAAGGTGAATGCTGTAGCAGCAAAGTGTGGGACTACTTCTGCAAATACTTTAACTTTAGTATTATAATTTATTTACAGTACACAGACAGACTGTTAAAACCAGCTTCAACTGGAAGAAAGTAAAAGTGTTAAATGTTTAAAACCAGACTGTTTTTTGATCATTAAAAAATATATACTTTTGATGTGCAATTGTTTAGTCATTGAGACTGTAATCTAAGGCTTTTTTTTTAACATAATCCATTCTGGAAAATGGTTTATACAGCCCACATACATAGAACAGGCAGATATTTTGCTATTGAATGTTGTGTAAGTGCAGTTTATAGGAAATGGGTCTAATATCCAGATTATTTTTAAAATCAAAATATCGGCTTATAAATCGGCTCTTTTCGAGTTAATATCGGCATCGGCATCGGCCCCCAAAAATCCATATCGGTCCGGCTCTAATAAAAACATCCTCAAAGTAGTCCATGTGACATCAGAGGGTCAGTTAGAATTTTTTGAAGCATCAAAAATACATTTTGGTCCAGAAATAGCAAAAACTACGACTTTATTCAGCATTGTCTTCTCTTCCAGGTCTGTTGTGAGTGAGTTCAAAACACTGCAGTTTAGTGATATCCGGTTCGCGAACGAAGCACTCTCTGTAACCGTATCTTCTTCGTTTGAAACGGTTCACGTCTCCATTAAGCATTAATCCAGAAATGACTAAAGCTGTTAACTTTTTTAATGTGGCTGACACTCCCTCTGAGTTAAAACAAACCAATATCCCGGAGTAATTAATGTACTCAAACAGTACACTGACTGAACTGCTGTGAAGAGAGAACTGAAGATGAACACCGAGCCGAGCCAGATAATGAACAAAAGATTGACTCGTTCTCGAGTCAAGAACCGTTTCTGTCGGACACGTCTGATTCAAGAACAGGATCTGATGATAACTGCGCATGTGTGAATTAGCGTGAAGCAGAATGACACAGAGTGTCTTTACCGAACTGATTCTTTTGGTGATTGATTCTGAACTGATTCTGTGCTAGTGTTATGAGCGCGGGTAAACCGAAGGCTTGATTCAAGGGCAGTCATCGCCAATGACGTCATTACTTCGAGTGCAAAAGAACCGGTGAACCGTTTAGTCAGTGTACTGTTTGAGTACATGAATAACTCCGGGATATTGGTTTGTTTTAACTCAGAGGGAGTGTCAGCCACATTAAAAAAGTTAACAGCTTAAGTCATTTCTGGATTAATGCTTATTGGAGACGCGAACCATTTCAAACGATTCAGTTCGATTTGGTGAACTGGTTCAAGAAGATCCGGTTACATCGAGTGATTCGTTCGCGAACTGGATATCATTGAACTGTTGTGTTTTGAACTCGCTCACAACAGACACCGAAGAGAAGACAATGCTGAATAAAGTCATAGTTTTTGCTATTTTTTGTACCAAAATGTATTTTCAACACTTCAAAAAATTCTAACTGACCCTCTGATGTCACATGGACTACTTTGATGATGTTTTTCTTACCTTTCTGGACATGGACAGTATACACACACTTTCAATGGGGGACAGAAAGCTCTCGGACTAAATCTAAAATATCTTAAACTGTGTTCCGAAGATAAACTGAGGTCTCATGGGTTTGGAATGAAATGAAGGTGAGTCATTAATGACATAATTTTCATTTTTCTGTGAACTATCCCTTTAAGCTCTCAAAATGAAACACACAGCATTTCCATAACATGGCAGAGCAGCAACAATATTACAGCAAGAATAAGAGTTATGCCTTATTCCTTTGCATGAACATTTGGGTGGTGTTATGCAAATCTTCCCACGTGGGGGCGTGTTAGAACGAGTGTTTTAGGGGGGTGTAGTTGATGTAACTTTTATAAAGAATATCTTTTAGGCAGAGGTGGGTAGTAACGAGTTACATTTACTTCGTTACATTTACTTGAGTAATATTTTGGGGTAACTAATACTTTTCGGAGTATATTTAAAGATGGGTACTTTATACTCTTACTTGAGTAAATTTTTGGGGAAAAATCTGTACTTTTACTTTGTTACTGTGGGCGACGCTCCTCTCGTTACTTTATCTTAAAGCAATAAATGTTATAAATGCTTCAGTTTATTCCAAACGCGACGACTACTTTTCTCTGGGCAATGAGCGATGCCCATTTGCGAATGATTCATTCTTTTGAGTCAATTCTGTTCAAAGGCTTGATCAAACCAATTGGCAAATAAGTGAATTGGTTCATGAATCAGTTTGAATGATTCGTTCAGTTCCCTGCCGCACGCGCTGAGCATCTGAAGTGGTTCACTCAGAGTTGTAACGTTTAAGAACAGAAAGAGCGTTGAAAACGTGGCTGGAACTGCACTGAATTGAAATCTGCAAAGGCTATTATTTGCTAGCGATGGAGATCCTTATTAGATGAACACCGCGTGTGCTGTCTACTGTTAAACAGGTAATAACTTGGGCTACATTCGATTACAGTACACGATACCACTGTGACAATAGTTTGTTGTACGTGTGGCTTATAACAGAGGGGAGTGAGGTTGAATGCAGCTTCCAAAAGACACAAAATTGCCGATTTAAGATTTTATTAATTTTAATACAATCACACCGGTGCAAGGACGTTCAGCAAGTCATATCAGCTGCTAAATTTAGATCTGTGATCGCTTACTGGCGCTGAGCCAGAGATAGATGTGTTTTTACATCGCTGCGTATTATAACCAATCACACATGATTCTTTTGAGCTTATTAAAGCATTGGCCAATCAGAGGCGTTCAGATGAGTCATCGCTAAAATGCCGGTGCTTCCTTCACTCGCTCCTGACTGAATACCTCTTTCTGGCGAATTCTCTCGTCAGAAACAACAAAGTGCAGATGTGTGTACAAATCTATAATTAAGATATTGATTTCACAGTGTTAACAGTTTCAGTGATTTTAATGGGAGTTTCTGAGAGTGATTGAAATCTAGACTGTCAGTGAAAATGATCTTTAATAATGTAAATGTTATTTGCTCTCTTTCTGAACAATGAAAGATTAGTAGCAATATTTATATCACATTAACTTTCAATGTTAAATTCACATTTAATATAAAGTCAGTTGTATTAAAAATATGTTATGGCATGACACCTATATCTGTTACTTAAGTAAACAGACAGGGTTTTATAATAAATTACATAAATTGGAGGCTGATGAAATATATACATTTATACACGCACACATACATTACATACATTTTATCTATATATCTAAATAAAAATAGGCTCAGTATATATGACCCAAAGTAACTAGTAACTAACTACTTGAGTAGATTTTTTATCCGATACTCTTTTACTCTTACTCAAGTAACTATTCAAGACTAGTACTTTTACTTTTACTTGAGTAAATATTTCTAGAAGTACTTTTATTTGAGTACAGTTTTGGTGTACTCTACCCACCTCTGCTTTTAGGTTTTGAGACTTTACACATTTCAAAGAGAAAAGAAAACTAGAAAACGCATCATATGACCCCTTTAAACTATTTCTGCATGCTTGGATCAAATGTTTGAATGTGCCAGTGTTATTCGCCAAATAGTTGAATGCAATGTTTGAACACTCCCATAATAAACGCGCTAACGTTCCATTCATTAATTTTTTTCCCATTGTAGACTTTTCTATTCGAACATTTTCAGCATCAATCGCGAGTTATGCACGAGTATTGTGTATTTTTTGAGCATTGCAAGTTCAGACGTTCAGTTTGAACACGTTTGTTTTTAGAACATTGCGCGAACAGTTGGCACGATAGAACATTACATTCCAGGATTTTTTGATTCTTTTTCGCATTACGATTTTAACGTAATGCTAGAATCGAACGCGCCATCGATACACTAAAATGCGGTCCAGGTAGGGGGCAAGCTAGGTTTTGGGGCACAGCCTATAAGTGAGCGCGAGAGAGAGAGAGAGAGAGAGAGAGAGAGCGAAGGGAGTTGGAGGGGGAAGGGAGCTGGAGGAAAAGCTCCGCCTCGTCTGAGCCGCTCTGGCTGAGGGAGATCGCAGGGAACTCGGATGCTTTTTCCCATGTAGAGAGGGAGCACCTCGGAGGTGATTCGCCCCAAACAACATCAACCCATTTGGGCTTTTATAAATAAACACTTTGGATTCGGCGATTACCGAGAGGCGAGATGAGGGAGAACTTAAGAAAGTAAGTGCAATGCAAACACGAATGAATGTCGGATCGTATGAGTAGAGGACGCCGAAGGAGTTTTGCATTCGTCCATCTGCCGTATTGCTGCTGCTTCTTTTCCTTTCTCGTCTTCCTTGCAGCCTAGCAGGTGCTTGTTCGGTTTTTACATGGAGTCAGTGCAGCGACATGTCCGTTCAGCGCTTGATTTGTTTATTTTTTTAATGCAAAACATCTCGATAGTTCCTGATGCATCTGCTGTGCCCTTCTTCCAGCATGCAGACTGCTAAACCTAACGTGGCGTTCATATTGTCATGTATGTTTTCGAGCTGTATTTGATTGGGAATCTTTATGTTGATAACGACGCTTGGCCTTTAAAGCTCCTCCATATTCGTGCGCTTTCCATAAGTTAATATTATGCCACACAGAAAATCGCTGTTTTGGTTTTAACCACATAACGTTACTTATGGCTGTGTTTGCTTTCAACCATAACCAAGAGCCACAATTAGAGGTGTCTGTGTGATGGTGTATGTGAACCCTGTGCTTTTAGATACATGCATGTAGGTGGGCATTCCTTCTTGTCCAAACCTACATTACTGCTGCACTTCCGCTCATGCACCTCTTTGAGATGTGCAGGTATGGAGTTCTCTGTGGGAAATTTGCCATCAGGCCATTGGCATGCTCTACCGAGTCTACCTGAACCTAGAGGGCGCTGCCAGATACTGACTGTGTCTCAATTCAAAGCCTAGAGAGAAATTGTATGTTGGGGGTTTCACTTTTTGATGTAAAAGATAACTCCTTCCTAAAATATGATGACAGATATTATGATGTGTACAGACCCTTTTATAATTCTTCAGATAAAAATAAATAAATAAAAATTAGTTAAATGCTGTTTCTTTCAACTTTCTATTCATCAAAGTCAAAGTTTCCACTAACATATTAAGTTTAATAATTTTCAACAATTATAAATAGTTTATTGAGCACCAGATCATCATATTAGAATGATTTCTGAAGCATCATGTGATGCTGAAGACTGAAGTATTGACTGCTGAAAATTCAGCTTTGATATTACAAGGATAAACTGCGTCTTAATTTTATTCATTTATTTTAATAATAATTGGCAACATAAAACATCTTTTCAACATCTTAACAATCCCAAACTTTTGATTGTCATGCTTGTAGTAATATGTGTTTATATATATATATGTGTATATGTATATATATGTATATATATGTGTGTGTGTGTGTGTGTTTGTTTTTTTCCTATGCATGCTTGGAGTAAACCTGAAGAGAGATATTTTGAATTCAGTTCAGACTTATTTCTATAGCACTTTTCTAAGCAGTGAACTATTTTCTTTTATTATTATTATTAAAGGTGCTGTATGTAAGATTTTGACTCCACTAAAGCATAAAAATACCATACATTGTTTGCAGATATTTAAGAAACATGCTAAGTTAACATACTTGTTTATCTGAAAAATGATGCTACAGTCTCTTACAGTTATTCTCCTTTGAAAATGTGCATTCTGGGCCGGAATGTCGAACTTTGTTTTGGTTTGTGAAACCCGGCCACTGGCAGTTTACTCGATTGTATTCCGGCACCCAAAGGTTGCCAGTTGGCGGAAAACACAGGGTATTTAATTTAATTAATCATGAAGTGCACACTTTCCCATTGGTGTTGTCAATCTGGCAACCTGTGTGTGTGTGTCAAGGCTGAGGATGAGGGGCCGGGTGAAAAAACCCTCTCCAATATTTTTAATTTGGACTGCAATACCTAGTTCAGCCACTCATAGGGATGAACGATATATCTAACGATATGCGCATCTAGTGAGTGAATCTGGTTCCGTGATTAGTGCTAAATCGTTATCACCTGCTTTCAAATGGAGCGGCACTTAATAGACAGAGCCGTAGATCACTGACAAGCTACGCAATATCGCGTTCATTATCGAAGGCGATTCATCTCGCAGTAGTAGAGGCCGCACAACAATAACGACATTTGAATAATCCCACCCACTCTAAAGCGATGCTAAACTGCAGTGGAAATGGAAACCGTACCGAACCGTACAGTACTGAGCCGTGCCAAGCAGAGTCGTACCAAACAGTGGAAAAGCGCCAAAGTGTGACAGTGATTCAAGGCCATAATGTTTGCATTTCAGAGACATTGATGTTTTCTGCAGCCCTACTTTCATACTTTTATTTTGACCTCTGACTTTAAAAAAATACACTTATTCTAAAAAAACAATAACAAAAAAAAAAGACATTTTTGAAACCCCAGTCTGTGTTTTTCCCTGTTAAAAACACTGTAGGTCTGGGAATAATATATTAGTTTTGAAGTTTTTCTACCTTATTAGAATTCTACAGAGCCACTTGGCTGGCTTAAGCCCAAAATCACAAAAACATCCCGGCCCATAGCAACTCTTTAAAACAAGGCATCTCAGTAGTGTAAATTGCATTTCCACTAATGGATTCATTTAGAGCCCTTGTAACAAACAAAGCAGGCACTGTTGTGAATCTAGAAGTCTAAACTCTCTTCTTTCAAGATTCAAACAAAGACAATCCAGAAAAGCTGTGCAATTAATCGAAAAAACATTTTGATTTTGGCCCTCAACGATCATGAAAATACAATAATCGAGATAAAACGATTATTGCGCCCCATTCTGCCCCCTTTTTGCAGTGCTGCTCTTTTGTTCCTCCATATAAGCCCAATTTCCCGTCCAAATCAGTAAAATCATGTAACATGACATCTGCATAATGGGACATGTTTTATTTATAAAAGTATCTTTATTCATGTTTTTAAAAGCGTGAAAGAGAACTTTTGCTGCTCCTCAGGACAGATATGCGCTTAGAGACGGAACAGAACATGGACATGTAAAGTCATCTTTTAGCTCAAGGTGCGTGCCTAAACGTGTGTGTGTTTATTAATCAAACAACAAAAGACAAATTTATAATCACACACTGCTCTTGAGTGAAGGACTTCTGTAGCTTTAAGAAACAAAAAAAGTTTAATTCTTACAGTGAAGACTGCTGTTTATTTTACATTTGATTATTCATTTCTGTAGTAGGCTGTAAACTGCTTGATACTTGCATAAAATAAACATTTAAGCACAGTTTGTTTCATTTGTATCTTTTTAGTCGATTCTATTGCATTTGTCCTTCGCTTTTTTATTACTGACAGTGTAATTATTTTCAGTCATTTTCAATCATTTTGTGGATTTTTTGTTTGTTTGAAATTCCGCTGGTCTCTACAATGTAGATGTCATAGCAACCTTATTTACAGGAAATACATTTGATATGTATCACTTTCTTTAAATCACTCGTATAAAGTTTTGGTCATATTGCCCCCTCATAATCGTGTTAAATAATCGTGATTACAGTATTGACCAAAATAATCATGATTATGATTTTTGTCATAATCGAGCAGCCCTACAATCCAGGAGGAGCGAAATAATGTACTTCAAACTATTTATTCATGGGAAAGTTTGGAGTCATGAATCCCATATTCATGGGAAGCTTCCATCAGTTTATAAATGTTTTCAGTCACAAATGCACATGCAAGAGGAACACTTTTAAGTGGCATATGTTGCAGTGTGAGTTTCAGTCACAAACTCTAGATCTGAACATATCCACAATTCTTTGTGCATCTTTAGTATATTGGCACATTGCCTATCCAGTCTACTTTACTTAAGAGATCTTAAACTTCTGGCACAATTGACAAAATGTTTTTTTTTTTTTTTAAGATCCTATGCCTTTTATTGACGGGAAAACACATTACAACATCTTGTAAAAATGCCCTTTTATCCCTTGTTTATTCTTAAAGACATTGTTCTCTCAAAAATGAAAGATCTGTCAATTCTCACCCTCATGTTGTTCCAAACCCGTAGGACTTTTTCTTCCATGGAACATAAAAGGAATGGTTTTTGAAGAACATCCTGGCCATTATTTTCAATATAATGAAAGTGAAAGAGAAATGTACTCTTGTTTTTTTGAGTGTGTGTGTGTATTGTAAGACTTCAAAACACTTATATTTTGGAAATGTTGTATGGACCAATTTTGTGATACGTTTATGCTGCCTTTTTTAAAGCCTAACAACCCCATTTCTCATTTACTTCTATTGTACATAAAATGACCAGACCAGGATATTCTGGTAAAATTCACATTCTGTCTTCCATTTAAAATGAAGAAACACCATGACAATGAGTAAATGATTCATTTTGAGTGAGCTATTCTTTTAAAAGGGATGTTTTATCATAGACAGCATGTCTAAACTACAGTTATGTTACTGGTGATACTATATGTTCTTGAGTGTCTGTTGAAGATGCTCTTTATTTGAAGAACATAATTCAGCTATTCTTAAGTTTGAGGACTAAGGTTTATTGTTTGTTGTAAAATGACTGGAGGCCTGTCCACCCCACTGTATTACTATAGATGGATGACACAGTCTCTAGCACTGAATATGACTCATAAACACATTTATGGATGTTGTATCGCCTTTACAGCCTTTTATTGGCTTTTGGTATTTATTATAAAGCTCGTTTTTAGATAGAGGTACTATTTATTGTTTTTCATGTGTTTGCTTTCAGTCACCAGACCCAAACAACATGTTGGGACCACCCAAAGATGGCAGAACTGTACCAGTCATTAGGTAGGCCTGACTCAGATCTGATGTGTATGAAGTAGGGCTGGATATTGAATATTAATAGTACATTCATGATGATTGTTGCTGCCATCTTTACTGTGTTGTCATGCAAAAATGTTCATGAAGATCTTCATGTGACATTTTATTGTGTATTAGTAATTACTCAAAAGTGACAGTTTTGCAGCGTTGCAAAAAGTTTGTGTTTCAGAAAATTCCCGTTCTATTCATCAGAGAATTCTGAATAAATGTATTTAGGCTTCCACCAAATTTTTAAGAAAATATTAGATTTTATTAACACTGATAATAAAACCAAATGTTTCTTGAGCATTAAATCGGCATATTAGAATGATTTTTGAAGGAACGTGAGACTGGAGTAATGTAATGAAGTGAAAATGTAGTTTGCCATCAAATAAATAAATTACATTTTAAAATATATTAAAATGGAAAACGGTTCTTTTAAATTAGAATAATGTTTCACAACACTGCAGTTTTTACTCTATTTGTGACCAAAGTAATGCAGCCTTTAGTGAGCATAAGAGACTTATGACAGACAGAGACTGAATATTAGTATAAATGTAACATTTTAATGTTTACACTTGGCAACAATGCCTGTGAAATAATGGTTCATGTAAAATCACGTTTATATAAGTATATTGATATGTTAATATACGTGGATAAATTGTTGAAAGGCTAAAATTTCTCACATTTGCAATATTTGAATATATCCGGTAGTGTAATTGCCCTGGAGTAAAATGTCATATTGTTTTTGATCAATGGATTTATTATAAAGTATTTGTAAAGTATATTGTACAAGTATATTGTAAAGTATTTGTTGCCTGTGTTTCAGATCCCGACAAATGAGATCAAAATTAGAAATTGTCAAATGCAGAGATGAGAGGATTGACTCAGACAGTAATGAAATGTTGCATGATGAGTTTGCTAAAATGAACATTTGTCACATTTTCTTCTCTTGCTAAACAGCGGATCTCAACAATGTACGGTTCTCTGCATACAGGACGGCAATGAAGCTCAGACGAATGCAGAAAGCTCTCTGCTGTAAGTGCACAAAATGTACTCTTCGCAATCACACAACATTGTTCATCTTTTTTCAGGTTGTTTCTGAACATTTGTCTTTCTTATGATAATAAGCTAGAAAAAATATGTAGCGCTCCAAACAGAAAAAAAGTTCTTGTACTGCAGGTCCATTATACTACTGCATCGTGCAAAGTGCATGTGGGTTAAAAACAGAATGGACAGCAGCAGACGTTGCTCGGAGCACTGATTTTCAGCTGAAATGTTTGCTGGTGTCCATTCTGTTTTTAACCCACATGCACTTTGCACCTTTTTGCACGATGCAATTTGAAAAATAAAATATTTTTTTGTAGACTTCCAGTTTTGAGTGGATCAGTGTGCGGCTAGCCACTCCTCTTGTTCATATTATGATAATAAGCTGAAATATATTTTTTGGGGTCTTTTCCTGAAAGGTACAGAGCATTTTTACTCCATCAGATTTTGTTGTAAGTTGTAAATGACAAAAAAAAATTAAAAGATGTTTAGAATTACCATTTTCCACACATTTGGTTACACAATTGTTGTCAAACTGCTGACCTTGGAAAGTTAAATAATAGTTCAGGCTGAGCAGAATGTTGAGGAGAGATGTGCTTTTACTTCTGACCAGCCAGAACACCTTAGCAACCCTATAGCAACATTCTGGAGACAGCATAGCAGAACTGTAGCTGCTCAGAACACTTTAGCAACTATTGTTATTTGTTTCTGTGCACAGTGGATCTTCTGGGCTTGTCTGCAGTCTGTGAGGCCTTTGAGCAGCACAATCTGAAACAGAACGAGCAACTCATGGACATCACGCAAGTGATCAACTGTCTGACCAGCATCTACGACCGTCTAGAGCAGCAGCACAGCAGTCTGGTCAACGTGCCTCTGTGCGTGGACATGTGTCTCAACTGGCTGCTCAACGTCTATGATACGTACGTTCAACCTTTTTGTTGTTGTTGTTTATGCATTTAGATTAAAAATTTTAATTCTGTCATTTACTCCCCCTCATGCCATTCCAAATGATGACATTCGGTAGAATACAAAAAGAGAAATTGTGAAGAATGTCCTTGCCATAGTGCATCAAAAGAGTGAATCTGTGTTTCATGATTCAAAAAAGATCATATGGGTTTGGAATGGGGGTTCCACCGATTAGTCTCTAATAGACTTTAATGCTTTGCCTTGACGTTTAAAGCTTGATGTTGACTAGTCACTGGTCCTATAGAGGGCACAATAGGATAAGAAATCATTGAAGTCCACATTTATGCTCTGTTTCCAAACCGTTAAAATGACAAATAAATGCATTCTCCGAAAGCACTCCACAAGACGCGTGATTATGCTCGAAACTGAATTGGAGAATGCACAATTTAAACAGCTTTTTGTACAGGTATCAGCCTTCTAATCTAATGCTCTTCTGCATTGTAACGCGCACACACACAGGCTACAGATAGCAGCTCGTACATCATGCACACACAGAATCATTTAGTGCGGAAAAGTATTGAAAACACTTCTGTGGTTTCTCAATAAAATATCTTAGAAACTGCAAAGTTCTAACATAGGAGCTAAAATACAGTTTCACTATTATTAGAGAGACGCTGCTAGGTAGAATTAATTCACACAGGCAATTGCTCTCTCATTATGCATTCATATTAATGCAATTTTTACTGTGCTACGTTATCTGGATCTGATTGAGCACAAGCAGAAATCCATGAGAAATATAATGACCCAAAGACAAAAGAACAGATGAAACTGAGCTGTTATAGAAGCAGTTGCCATGTGGACAGTGCTCAGCTTAAGCTTCAGGCTTATTTGTTAATTAAGGATGTCATCAGCGACTAGTCAACGTCAACTCGAACTTTCATCACATAATTGTCGACTTTAACAAATCTGAAGTTGTTCAACCCCAGGTTTGGAACAACATGAGGTTGAGTAAATGATAACAGAATTTTAAATTTGGGGTGAACTAATCCATTAAATACTAGAACATATGAGTCAGAGAGAATCAGCTGGAGTTGGAGTCAGTTCTCAGCAGGCTCACACTGAGCCATAAATCATGCAGTGTTTGTACATGGAGGTGGTAGATTCCAGAGAAGACCCCCATCTGTCCCCCAAAGTAAACCGAGAGAAAAGCATTGGAGGTCTTTTCATTCTCTGCCTGCTTTTTACGTAGATTGTCTCGCCAAGCAATGATGTTCATAGTAGATGGGCTGAAGATATGCAGGGTTCCTGTGGGTCCTTAAAAGTCTTAAATACAGTTCATTGAATGTAAGGCCTTAATAAGCCTTAAACAAGAGTAATTTTCATTTTAAGAGGTCTTATATTTGGGGACAATAACGTGATTGTTAAATTTCTAAAGGCAATGATTTTATTACATAAATGTGAGCACTGTTCACTGACATGCTGCACTAAACATGCGCAAAATATGATTGTGGTTTGGCGTAGCTTGTCAGTGAACAACGGCTCTGTGTAGTTAATGCTGCTCCGCTGATTACAGAACCGGCTTTACTGACAAGATGCGTATTAAATATTGCATGCGATTTATCGTTCAGCCCTATTGTTGTATGACAAAATACTTTGATGTCATAGACCGATCGGTATGCTCAGTGCTGCTTCAAGTCGAACACTGATATGTACGCGTATTTGCATCGCTTTGACCATTCATGTAGATCTCACCTTTTCACGCACCACGATTGGTCGATTATGTACAATGTCTGCATGTTATTGGTCTAACAATCATTACCTTCATTAAGTATGAAAACAGAAAACCAAAGCCAAAACCTGGATATTTTAGGCAATATAGAAATCCTGGCCAGGACGTGTCTTGGGTAAATGGCACGTTTGGTCACCCTAGTTATTTACTTTATTTAAACACATTATTGTATCTGCAAAATCCAATGTAGATCAACCAGTAGTTTGCTGTTATAAACAGCATTAAGTCCTTGTTGAATATGTGCCCCAGTCTGTTGAATTATATAAAAGATACACTTTTTGGAAATTATGGGTTTGTTCTGTAAATTTAAACGTACATTTTAAAAACGCTTCTTATATCCTGGTTGAACGCAGACAAATTCAAAAGAGTATATATTATCAAACTATGGTGCAAAAACATGTAGAGTGTTTTGTTCCTGATCTTGAATCTTTATCTGCAAAAATAGATAAAAAAGAGAGCAATTGACTTGCTGTAGTCATTTGTCACTTTGTAATTTATTTATTTTTCCGCAGAGGACGAGCGGGAAAGATTCGTACCCTATCCTTCAAAACAGGAATAATCTGTTTGTGCAAAGCTCACCTTGAAGATAAGTACAGATGTAAGTTTTTCTGCTTATCATATGCGTCTTGTTCTTTCTATTCTGTCTCTAAGCTGTAATGAGAGCCAAGATATTCGCTCCGTTTATGGAAGTGTACTAGCAGCAGTTTACAGCTCTCTCAGGTGTCTCTCTTTTAGTCTTGTATTGCATTTACATTAATAACAAGTGTTTTAATACACTTCACATTGATGAGACAAACAAAACTGTTCCCAAATGGTGAAAAACTGAAGAGCATGTTTTCATTAATATATACACGAAACCATATATATATACATATATATATATATATATATATATATATATACAGTACAGTACAGACCAAAAGTTTGGAAACATTACTATTTTTGATGTTTTTGAAAGAAGTTTCTTCTGTTCATCAAGCATGCATTTATTTGATCAAAAATACAGAAAAAACAGTAATATTGTGAAATATTATTACAACTTAAAATAATAGTTTTCTATTTGAATATACTTAAAAAAAAATGTATTCCTGTGATGCAAAGCTGAATTTTCAATATCATTACTCCAGCCTTCAGTGTCACATGTAACATCCAGTCTATCACATGATCATTTAGAAATCATTCTAATATTCTGATTTATTATGAGTGTTGGAAACAGTTCTGCTGTGCTGTCTAATATATTTGATGAATAAAAGGTTAAAAAGAACTGCATTTATTCAAAATATTAAAAAAAATTCTAATAATATATATTCTAATAATATATTTTCTTTACTATCATTTTTTATCAACTTAACACATCCTTTTGATTTTATTAAAAAAAAAAAAAAAGAAAAAAAAAATTACTGACCCCAAATTACTGACCAGTAGTGTATATTGTTACTACAAAATATTTATTTTAAAAACATAGCTTCTAGCTTTTTTTCTTCATAGCTTTTTTTTTTTTTTTACTATTTATTCATCAAAGTAACCTAAAAAAGTATCACATATTCTGAAAAAATATTAAGGAGCAGAACTGTTTCCAACTTTGTTAATGAATCATCATATTAGAATGATTTCTAAAGGATCATGTGATAATGATCCTAGAAATTCAGCTTTGCATCACAAAAATAAATTATAATTTAAAGTATAATAAATTTAAAAACAATTATTTTAAATTGTAATAATATATCATAATATTACATCTTTTTCTGTATTTTTGATCAGATAAATGCAGGCTTGATGAGCAGAAGAAACTTCTTTCAAAAACATTAAAAATAGTAATGTTTCCAAACTTTTGGTCTGTACTGTGTGTGTGTGTATATATATATATATATCGACCGATATGGGTTTTTCTGATGCCGATGCCGATGTTTAGAGGTCAGGATCAGCCGATGGCCGATATGTGCTGCCGATTTTTAGGGCCGATATCTTGAAGTTTTCCCCTTCATTTGCATGCTAAAATGTCACACTAATAATAAGTGGATGCACAACATTTCTAAACTTATCATCATTTATTGAGCACTGACTTGAACCATCTCTCGAATCTTAATTTTGTGCACTGCATGGTATTAAAATAAAAAATGTATCCAAAGTTAACCAAACAAAATCAATAAACTGACCAAGTATTAAATATATAAAACAGGTAATATATATATATATATATATATATATATATTTACATAAAAGTTTTAGAGCATTTATCAAGTAGAATTTTTCAAGTTTGTTGGAACATAAATGTAAACTTAAATATACATTTAAATAAATACAATTTTAAAAATAAAAATCTGAAAAATATTTTAAAAAAATATATATAAAAAATAAATAACAGTAGTGCTGCAAACACACTAGCAACCAGCAACATTTGTGTTTGTTATAAATGACACAGAACATCTAAAGTGCATTCTAATTTCAAACTTACATCGCAGTCTGTTCATTATTAAAATAAAGTACAGTCAACCAAACATATAAAAGGTTACACTGGTCAGTTTAAATAGACCGTATACCGGTCCACTCTGCTGTTATGCCAAGGTTTTTGCTCATGTGAAGAGGATCTTTATCGTCTAGTTTACATTAAATAAATAAAAAATATTATAGTTTAACATTCAGATACATTGCGAATACGGAAACATTTGGATATGTGCAGAATGAGACGTGAGCAATAACCTCCAAATACATCTAGTCAAACCCGCGGAGGATGCTCGGGATAGTTCATCCACAACCGTTTTCTTCTCCTGTTCATAAAGATCTGGCACAATATTTTCACTCTAACCTCTTTCCTCATCATTATATCTGACAGGGAATCCAAAATGAACCGGCCGTTCAAGCTCCTCCGTTCCTCCGCTCGCCATTACCACTGAGTGTGGACTAAACATGCGCAACTTTTTTTTTTCATAAATCAATCCGCGGGTCACGTGTGTGCCGAACCGAAGATATTGATCCGAAGGGATCACTGATCAATGATGATCCGTTGCACCACTACTATAGTGTGTCATTTGAAAACATTGCAGATGCGTTTTAAAATAAAACAACGAGCACCACGAAACCATTTAAAGAGGCGCATTCAGCGGTCTTCCTTGACGGGAAACAGTCAACAAAGTAAAATGATCTCCAACGTATGGCGCGCTCTCTTCATTTTATCAAATGATCATAATCACATCTATTCATTTTACAGTCCTGCTACTAGCATTTTATTCAGACTAAAACTCCTTTAATTCGGATGAGAAAGCTTTTTTTCCAAGTGGCTTTTGCACATAATAATAATACCGCTGCAGACGCATTTTGCAGCATTAAAGTAATTAATTGATCATTAATTTAAACGATGATCGATCATGGAAATTATCGAATATTGACATCCCTAAATACAAATGAGTTGGATGGAAAACTGGTTATTGTCTGCATCAAACCATGCTTCCGAACAAATGTGATTCACCGTTCTGGGCAGCTCCAGGACAGCTGTCTCTCCGAGCGCGGTGCTGTCTGTGAGCGGGGCGGAGTAACGTCAGAGACAGTTTACTTTGGTAACGTCACGCTGCAGTGTTTGTTAGAGCTGTCAACTTCTCCACCCCATTTACAGAGTGAAATTCTCTTACTACCTTTATCTCCCAGGACTGCTGTTGAATCTTCCAAAAGTTTTGGCTTGGGGTGCTTCACATGCTGCTGCAGCAGCACTTTCCACCGCACCAATAACACGGGGCTGCCCGCCGACGTGCCTGACTTTAAATCGGCGCTACTAAACACGGATATCGGCCGATGCCGATATATAAAAAAATGACAAATATCGGCCCGATATATCGGCCGGCCGATATATCGGTCAACCTCTAATATATATTATATATATATATATATTATATATTATATATTATTATTATTATTATTATTTTTTTTAAGTCTGTTATGCTCATGTACCATGGTTAAGACCCTAAAGAATCATATCAACTTGTGGAAAATGGGCATCCAATGACCTCTTTAAAATAAAGTCTCTTACGCTCACCAAGGCTGCATTTATTTGGTCAAAAATACAGTCCAAAAGTAATATTAAGATATATTACCATTAATATATATTTATTTATTTATTTATTTATTTATTTATTTATTTTAAAATGTGTTTTATTCCTGTGATGGCAAAGCTGATTTTTTTTAGCAGCCATCACTCCAGTCTTAAATATATAAATCAATATTTGTTTTGTAAATATTTTATATTTTACATTGAAAAATTCAGTTAGATGCTTGAGTATGTATCAATTTCAAAGGATTTTTTTTCTGTTCTGTGTAAATCAAATCTTGATGGTGTTGATTCTTACATGTTTCCCTCATCATTTCCTCCTGATTCCTCTAGTTTTGTTCAGAGAGGTGGCCAGTGCTACAGGCTTTTGTGACCAGCGGCGCCTCGGCCTCCTTCTGCATGACGCCATTCAGATTCCCAGGCAGCTGGGTGAGGTGGCATCTTTTGGTGGGAGCAATATCGAGCCCAGTGTGCGCAGCTGCTTTCAGTTTGTAAGTAACCACTGTCTTCATTCATGAGCAGATCAAGTTAAAGCGATCATGTAGAATATGCACTTTGGTAGCATTTTTTCTGCATTTGCTGCATATATTTTCTTTCGCTCTGATATGAAGGCCAATAACAAACCAGAGCTAGAGGCTTCAGTCTTCCTGGACTGGATGCGTTTAGAACCTCAGTCGATGGTTTGGCTTCCTGTCCTTCATCGTGTGGCGGCCGCTGAGACTGCAAAGCACCAGGCTAAATGCAACATTTGTAAGGAATGTCCTATTATTGGCTTCAGGTATGGATCTTTTCTTTAGTGCTATTTTTTAGAATGACTGATTCTGCTTCAAGTGCTTTAAAAGTATCAGCAGGTTTCTCGTGCATTATTAAGCATTGCACCAAACTTCAAGGCAAAAAATAAATAATAATTTTGAGCCTTGTAAAGCTGCAGTGTTCATTTTCTTTTAGAGGTTTTATTCAGTCCTGCTTTTGCTTTACATAAAGTATTTTCATATGCTTCACTTTAAATTCAACATGATTTTAAAGTGACCTGTTTAGTTTTTTGCTGGTCTTACGGTTCATTAGTGTATGTCTTTTCAAAAAGATTTTATGGCTCTGTAACACAAATTTTTCACAATCCAGTATATTTCCAGCAAACAGTACCATGGATCGCATGGGAAAACAATGCTGAAAATAATGAAATGCAACTATGCATTGCTCTGTTGCATGATCATTTGGCTAATGTGATACAGAGTTTTTGCCTTGTGTTTGTTGCATGTGTTAAGCTGAGAAATCACACTGCTGTTTTTGTTTATGCACAAAATGTTCCCTTTTCCTATTTAGCTTATATCATCTTATATCATGTTAATCTCTACACAGGTTTATGGTAGTATTTATACATTTCTGTGTCAGTGAGCTCCTAGTTCCAGTGCAAAATCTGGTTTCTAAATTCAAAACGAGCGCAGTTTCTGTAGCATTGAAAAACCAAATAACAATTTACAGATACTGTCAAATAAATGTCTAATAGATATGTTTACCTGGCATAAAACAAGTAAAAATATGGAGTGACTTTTTCACTCCAGAATAACATTAATTTTGTTTATAACCAGACTGTAATATGCTCACTGTTTAGAGTAGGTAAGAGCTCCACCTGGGGGATCAAGATATAACTACACCTTTCTTGGACGTAATCTTGCGTGCAAGTTGCTTCAGATCCAGGATGTTTTGAATGTTTCGCCAGGGACTTTTACACTGATCTCATTGTTTGTGTCTGGTCTCTGCAGGTACCGGAGTTTAAAGCACTTTAACTATGATATCTGCCAAAGCTGCTTTTTTTCTGGCAGAGTGGCCAAAGGTCACAAGATGCAGTACCCTATGGTGGAATATTGCACACCGGTAGGTTTTTGCATTGCTGTGTGGTTAGTATATACACTGTAGCTTTTTGCCTTTATTGCAGTGGAAGTTTAATCTTAAAATCTGTTGACTCTGCCATCTACGCCAGATGCTAATGACATTTTGTTTCTCTGTGTCCTTATACAGACGACGTCAGGAGAGGATGTGCGAGACTTTGCCAAGGTGTTGAAGAATAAGTTCAGGACAAAGCGCTATTTTGCCAAGCATCCTCGCATGGGTTACCTTCCCGTCCAGACCATCCTTGAGGGGGACAACATGGAGACGTGAGACTATTTTATGTGTTACCATCAGCTACTGATTAAGTAGTCAAATGACAGCTGATTGAGTGCATCACACTGTGAATCTAGATATTATCAAGAGAGCAGAAGTAACGTGTGCAGATGCAACAAAGTGGCTTCTACAATATTTACCGTATTTTCCGCACTATAAGACGCTCCAGATTATAAGGCGCACTGTCGTTTTTTTGAGAAAATTAAAGGCTTTTAAGTGCGCCTTATTGTGCGGAAAATACGATAAACAAAATAAATAATCATAAAGACGTGATTAGTCTGATTTAAGATCATATTGGATGCACTGATCAGTGTTATTGATATACTATTATATCATTTATTAATATTTGCTATTATTTTAATATTTTCAGTAAAAAACATTATATGTTTTAGTAACTTTATATTACCTTATTAAAAAATAAACAAAAAAATTCAGGTTTAGTGGTTTTTAGTGCTTCAGTTTAATCTTATTTTTTTTCAGGTAGTTTCTAATTTGTTAAAATTTTATCATCTAACATTTGATATTTTATTGAATCTGTAAAAACAAGTTTTAATAGTGTTTTTTAGTTAACAGTAGCAACACTCAAACTTGCACCTTAAATTGCACCTGCAAGAGTTTGGCTTGGATTTTTCTGCTTTACCACTTGCATTGATCATTACTCGGATGTGCAGTGGAGCAGCTGCAAATGAGTGCAGTATGTCAGAGTACCGTATTTTTCGGACTACAAGTCGCAATTATTTAGAACCAAGCACCAAGAGAAAACAATACCGTCTACAGCCGCGAGAGGGCGCTCTATGCTGCAGTGTAGACTACAGGAGCAATGAGCAGCATTAGAGCTCCCTCTGGCGGCTGTAGACGGTAATGTTTTCTGTTAGTTCATTTCTCTTGGTTCATGTCAAATTAATTTTGATAAATAAGTCGCAACTGACTAGAAGTCGCAGGACCAGCCAAACTATGAAAAAAAAAGTGCGACTTATAGTCCGGAAAATACGGTAAATGCATCCAGACATTCTTACCACATTATTTTTTCTTTTTTAATTTAACCCCAACACACAACCAACACTGTTGAATCAGACAATTTCTCAACAGACACATTTTTCATGATGGATAATATTGGCCACTAAAAATACTGTTAGAATTTAACTCTGTTGTCATATCAGTGGGTTTGTGTGTTTGGGGCTTCTTAACAACCATGTCACCATCATGCTTTCAATGCATCTACTTGTCCTGTCCATCATCACATCTTTTTTTTTTGTCTTGCAGTCCTGTTACTCTGATCAACTTCTGGCCTGTTGACCATCCGTGAGTACATCCACACACCAACATGCTCATGCACATCCTCAGAAATCAGCTTACTGGATCACATAATATGAACATGCCATTTGGTGTTGTTAATGTATCCACAGAATGGAAAAGAACATTCAAGATTTTCACTTAACAGTTAAAATGTGAAACATGGTACTAATTTGTAATTGAGTGCATTTGAAATTCAAATGTAAATTTAATTAAAAAAAAATCAAATTGCAAGTGTGGTAACCTCTTTTAATGGCAGAGTAAATTAATCTTGAGTTTCTACAATGAATTTTGTTAAATGATGTTCCTGTTGGATGATGCTGCATCCACATTGACGGATGGCAGCACATTGTCCAGCACCAGTGTCGTATTGTTCAACAAACATAAGCATGTTTCATCACTTACAGTACACTGTTTAAATTTACTGATCTGCGATATTATACACAAGTTTCACAAAACACTCATCTTCCGTTGTCAGAACTGTGAAATTTGTGTCCATCCCTTCCACCCTTCATCTGCTAGATTAACCTGTTAGCGTGGTGTAGGGTATGCTAGGTGTTTTTAAAACTTAAATTATTATTAATGTTAATTCACACTGTGTGTGATCTACACCCTTGCATACACTACCGTTCAGAAGTAGCCCCCCCCCCCAAAGTTACTAAATATTTTCATTAAAAATAAAATTATATTTGAAATTTTGAATTAATTTCTCTGGATTCAAAGAATCCTGAAAAAGTATTATAGTTTCTACATAAATAAGAAGCACAGTTGTCTTAAAATTTAATAAGAAATGTTTCTTGACTGGCAAATCACTGTTAAAGACTAAAGTAATGGCTGCTGAAAATTCAACTTTGCAATCACATTTTAATCACAATACCTTACATTTTAAAATATATTCAAATAGAAAACTCTTATTTATATTTTCAGAGTATTTCATGTTGTTGTTTTTACTGTATTTAGCATCAAATAAATGCATCCCTTGTGAAGAGAATTTTGTTTTATTTTTTTTTATTTTTATGAAATCTTACTGACCCCAAACATTTGTGTAAACATAAGAGCAGTTCAAAATGAGTTCCCTAATTTTCATAGTGTTAAAAAATCTACATGATTTCTATTTGATATCATTGTTTTATGTTTGACTATGTAATGCTCAATGTTATAATTCAGTTCAGTTCTTCTGTGTTTTCTGACCTTTGCTCTACTGTCACTGGCAGGCCGGCATCTTCCCCTCAGCTCTCCCATGACGACACCCACTCACGCATCGAGCATTACGCTAGCAGGTCAGTCTTTTTTAAGCATGTGTATTTTGGTCTTACTATGTAACTGTATATTTAAAAGACCAGACTTGCATCATATTGCATCATATTTGATGTGTTGGTGTATACCCTACGATGGTACAGTTGTCATAAAACAAAAGTTTGATATTTGTTTTTAACTAGAAAGAATTGATGACTGTTGCTTGCAGTGTTTAGTAACAAATGAAATGCATTCGTGTTAATGTTAAGCATGCAAGTTGGAGCAGTGTGGCATTACTGACATGAATGAATGCAATTGCATGAACTGTTTATGAATGAATACAGAATGATACTGTGTTTTCACAGGCTAGCTGAAATGGAGATCCGGAATGGCTCATATGTGAATGACAATGTATCGCCCAATGAAAGCATGTGAGCTTGCAACTCCTTTACACTCTTCTGTACATAATATCATAGCATAAATGAATGTAATAGTGTGTGAAGAACCTAAAACTGATCTACTTACAACTCCCAGAATGCCAAAGGTAGATGCATACATTTAACTGCTTGTGGTTGGATAAAAACATCTCCTTTTCAACTTAAAAATGGTGAAATGTGTATGAAAGTGCTGATTATAGGAAGAGTTCCTCCCGAAATGAAGATCATGTCATTCCAAATTAATTATTTTTTGGGGGACGAACTATTCCTATGAGTGATAAAACAATTTTTTTTTTTTTTTTTTTTTTACAAAATTCTCGTATCAGCTCTTTCCATCCTTACACAAAGCAGTGGAGATGAGTAATAAACGTGTATCATTTTCCCAGCATGCTCCGATTTAATTATAATAAAACAATTACATGTAAATGCTCTCGTACTCTTTGCTCTTTTTTTTGTGGTATTAAAACAATAGGTTTGGATTTAGACCAGCTTACTGCTCACAAGCCGATTGCACTGGTGTAGTTTTCTGTTATTAGGAGTTTTAGGCATCAAATGTTAATTGAAATCTTAAGCAATGGATGTGATGTAGTGAACTGGATATGGAGTTCTGCTGTTGTTGCTTTTATTGTAGAGATGATGAGCATCTGCTGATCCAGCACTACTGCCAGAGTCTGAATCAAGGCTCTCCTCTCAGCCAGCCACAGAGCCCCGCTCAGATCCTCATCTCAATGGAGACTGAAGAGAAGGGGGAGCTGGAGAGAGTGCTCAACGATCTGGAGCAGGAAAACAGGTTTGATTGAATGTCCATTTCCTTTATAGTTGCAAATGATTGGTATTTGAATTGAATGAGATGGATGGACACTGGACTGTATTGCATCAGCATACATCTGTGATGATGTGCTGCATTTTCAGAAATTTCGAATAAAATGGCTCTCTTCACATATTTACTTCCACAGCAATTTTTGTGAATCACTTATTTTATTTAAAGTTTCATGTTTTAGATCAGCGATTCTCATAGTTGGTCAACAACTGAAAATGTTTTCAGCCAAATGCAGTCCTTAATGAAAATAAGAAAATGCAGCCAACTAAATAGTCGTGCATGGTTAATAAACAGGCTAGTCCGCTTTTACTACAGAGAAGAAAATGCTCTCTTTTATTGGTCTCGGCTCATCTGGAATTTAAAATATTAACCATTTAAGTATTTGATTTTGCTTTCAGTCAGTGGTTCTTAAAATTTTCAAACCAAGTTAAGCATCTGATTAGATCTGACCATTCAAGTACTACCTAGTGCACACAAATCTTCCCACACTCCTGAGTCAGGTACAGTACGTGGGCTACACATTTGAGTCTAATATTGCACACAGCGAGCTATATCAACATTGGGAATGGATTCATGTTATAAGTTGAGATTTAAAATACATATTTTAACTGCTACTATGTAAAGGAATACTGCTCCTTTTTTGTTCTGGCAAAAATGCGTCATAGACAAATGTCTAAATATTATTTCATATAAAAACAGCTGGCGACTCTGGTGAGATAGCAAGATCATGTCTTTATAGCAATAACAAATGTATGTGTGTTTTCCTATTTTCCTATTCCTATTTTTCCGGAAGTGCGCTCGCGTGCACAGAATACATTGTAATGGTTCGCTATGTCATTTGAGTGGAAGTATTTCGAAATCTGTGCGCAGGACACGGGCAGCCGTTCAGCACTGGAAATGCAGAGCTTCATGTCTGAGGCACAGATAGCAGGAAGCGAACAGCTGTTGTTGTACTGGCGCACAGATAAGAGCCCCTTTTCTGCGCGCACTAAAGCTGTACCGGTCCGCGCACTAAACACGAGTAGACCGTGAAGAAATGTTCAGATCAACTTCTCACGTGTTGGATAAGAAACGAAACGGACTAAACTGTGACAAAACTGAAATGTTTTTTTTTATTTTTTTTATTAGAACTTGCATACACGTTTGAAAAGCCAGAAGTAAACGTCAGTTCTGCAATAGGATGATTATTTTTATTTTACCTTGAAATTACATAGGCTTAATTTGATTTAAAAATCACCTGCTGTAGCACACTGAAAAAAAGTGTTTCATTCATCCAATTAAATTTTTTTAGGGTAATGATTCACATCTATATTGTTTTACTTGAGACTTTAAATTATTTATTTCTCATTGGCTCAAGTAAAAAAATATAATTTTTTATTTTTTTTTATTTTGGATGAATGAAATACTTTTTGCATCTTTGTTTTATTCGCACCAACATTATTTGATTTTAAAATATTGGAATAATGTGTTTATATAGCATACTTTTATTTAGTCTGTAAATAAAGACACTGGTAAAGACCTTTTTATTTTATTTAAAAGCAAATTTAAACACTAAAACAAATACTGAATGCTGATTAAGAAACATCATATTGAATGTGTGTTGATTGTGCTGTTTGGACTGTAGAACTACGCAGTTATTGCCTTTAATTTCACATGGTTACAGTTAATCTTTTCATTTAAGGCCAGTTCTCTGTAGCTTCAACCCAATTCAAAAACAAAAGCTAAATGCTGATGTCTCTACCAGCTATGCTTGTATTGAATGTAGGCTACTTACTGTGCAGTTACTGCCGTTAATTTCAGATGGTTACAGTTATTGTTTTCAATAGCCAAAAGCCAGTTTGGCCTATTAAATACCAAATAAACATTTTGTTTATGCATACTTCTTTCTTGTTTGTTGCTTAAAGATAATTATCGAAAATCGGTATCGGAATCGGCCAGTTTGCTTGTAAAAAAATCGGAATCGGCCATGAAAAATCATGATTGTGCATCCCTACTTATCGATACTCTGGTCTTTCATAATTTAGCCTCGGGGCCCATTTGATACCAGCTTTCGGTACCCATCCCTACCCTCAAGCCATCCTAGGTGTATATGACTTTCTTCTTTCAGACAAATCCAATCGTAGTTATATCAAAAAATGTCCTGGCTCTTCCAAGTTTTACAATAGCAAGTGAAAAAGGGTCGAGATTTTGAAGTGCATCCATTCATAATAAAAGATGAATGTCATCCGCTGGAATGCCACTCTCACGTGAATGCATGTATGATAGTTAGCGGAAGCTAGAGATCACAGTTTATAAAGTTTTAAATATTGATATTTTTCATACAAAAATGCATTTCAAAAATGCTGAGTCTTTATAAATGTCACAGAGCCGTGTGGAGCAGGTTTTATGATGAATTTATGCACTTTTTTTTTTAGACTTCAAAATCTCGACCCCTATTCACTGCCTTTCAGGGTTGCCAGGTGTTCACAATAAAACCCTGTCCAATTGTTGCTGAAAACTAGCCAAAAACTATCCCAATCGCAGTTTGAGGGGGTCCCCTGATTAAAAATTGCATTCTGCCGGATAAAATAAAAATTTTATGACAGGATTCCCCTGGTAATATTCACATTTTAGGGGCTGAATATCGTGTTTATTGGGGTCTCTTTAACCCAAATTTTATAAGCTATTATAAAGCTTGCCATTATAGAGCCAGAACATTTTGTATTATTATGCCAGTTGTATTCGTCTGAAAGAAGAAAGTCATATACACCTAGGATGGCTTGAGGGTGAGTAAATTATGGGGTAATTTTTATTTTTGGGAGAACTATCCCTTTAATATTTTTTTATGGAAACCATTGTACTTTTTTTCAGGATTCTTTGCTGATGTTTAAAAAAAAAAGACTTTACTGTTACTTTTGCTCAATTTAATGCATCCTTGCTGAATAAAAGTATAAAAGTATTGATTTAATTATTTTGCTGCATGGTGTGCCAACTGTGCCATAAATGAGCAGTCCATGCTAACAGCACATGCTTATTTATTTGTCAGACTCACCCTTTTCCTTGAGATGCTGTTTTCTTGGCATCGTTCTGAAGTTGTCTTTCCTGTTGTGTAGGAAGCTGCAAGCGGAGTACGATCGTCTTAAGATGGCACACGACCACAAGGGTCTGTCGCCGTTGCCCTCACCCCCACAGATGCTGCCAGTCTCTCCCCAGAGTCCACGCGACGCTGAACTGATCGCCGAGGCCAAACTACTGCGGCAGCACAAGGGACGTTTGGAAGCAAGAATGCAAATCCTGGAGGATCACAACAAACAGCTGGAATCACAGCTCAAACGCCTTAGACAGTTACTTGAGCAGGTGGGTGGTGCATATCCTTAAGACTTTATTAATGTTTCTACTTCTCTGCAAGTCAAACTCAAGCAGTCAGATCCTGTCTAAACTTTGCTATGAGTAAATGTTTTCAGATTGCTCACTGACACTTTACAAGGCAGTTTTCAAATCCTAGCTGTGGAATGTAACGCTGTTCATGTGCTTCCTTTTGATTGTCAACAGAAGAAATGAAATGAAATGCCCAGAGCATTGATATATTTTAATGTCAGTTTTTGGCTTTTAATGTTTTTTATATTTGTAGTTATATAAATAATAAACTTTTTTGGGAAAGCCAGATTTATCAATATTTTTCAGTATATTAATGTATATTTATAGTTGACATTTCCCTTGACTCATTGCAGTGCATTCTTGAACTTCTTTATCTATGGTGTGTGATGGACACAATGTTTCCGTAAAATTCAGCCAAAATGAGGCGTCTTAAAAGACGAGGTTAGCAGCTCACTAGTTTTCTTGTGTGCTGTTTTCAAAAGTCTAACATGAGTTAGTTTTATCAGTTTAACAATGTATTATTGTTAAAGGAAATATTTGTGCTGAATTTCGATGCTGATATAGAAAACGTTTTGTATAAGAGCTGGGATTTGCATCTCCATGTGTGTTTTGTACAGTTGCAAGTTCCAGTTATTTGTGCAACCTTTTGAAACAACCTTCCTGAAATGTTCCATCTATTTAAAGATGTTATTTTCTGCAAATGTGTGGATTGAAAGCTTTGTTTTAAAATGACAATTGATCATCAAAGATTAGTTTATATTTATACATTTATCACTTTTTTCTTTCTTTTTTTTGAGTTTTGAAATTGCAGTAAATGGAATCTTTTTTTGTTTGTTTTCACAAAGATGTTTAAACCAAAGACTTGGAACTATTGCATGGAATCTTGTTAGTTCCTGTTGTTTTGTTTGAGTGCAGACATCTGTTAATTGTCCTTGGCATTCACTGTTCTGTATAAGAACTACTACTCAGAATTATTTCAGTTTAGTCCATAGCACTGTGAAAGCCAAAATGATATTGACTGTATTAATAAGAATACAGCCATATTCAAATCATTTTTTAGCATGAAATACATGGACAGGATGATTTGAAAATAAATGCATCTTTATGCACTCCTTCATATCAAAATGTTATGCTCTTATCATTCAAGGTTTTGTTTTCTTCTGTTGTTCATTCAGTTCATTTGGGTTTTTATAGCATTGTTTAGTCTTGGTGTGAAAAGATCTATAGTGCAATAATGTACACTTTTTCTGTCCTGATTGGCAACATAGCATATACATTATAGGTTGTAACTGAATATTTCAAGCTGATTTGAATATTTTCCTACCATACTTTTCCACATAACAGGCATTGTTGATCCTGTCCTTATTAAAGCTGAGTAGGGATGCCAGATCTTTTTGGTGGCTAAAAGAACATTTTGAAGGACCGGTCATTCTTTCTCCATTTGTTTGTGGAGTTTGTTTGATGTCAGCTTCTTCAGCAGTCTCCTTCCGCTTGAATAGAGGGGAAATCACATATTCTGTCTGCATCGTGTCTTGATGAATCAAGCGTAATATCTCGATGCGTACTTCGAGAAAAAAACCCACAACTTTAGTCGACTGGGGGTCTCTGCCAAATGGATTTATGTCACATTTGTTCTCGAAGAAATGGCTCCATGTGTTCTCTGTGGACCATTTGAACTAAAATCTCACTAGACTCCAGCTCCTTCCATTGGCCGACTTTTGCTTGAAGAACCAGACTCAATGAACGTGCAAATAAATGGTCTCTGTTTGTTCAGAGCCAGTGGATTATTGGCTTCACTTCTGTTTTTTTCTTTATCCAAATAGAATTTTCATTATGTTTACAATCAAGCCTTTGCCTTCTAGTGTATGTTCTTGTTTTAGTAGCATCAATCACTTTTTTCCTCTGTTATATGCAAATAAACATGTTCTTATGTATAACATATATGCTCGTGTGTTTCGCTTGGCAAATATCTCAGGAAGACCAATGAAATGACCAGAACCATCATTCTTTGTGTGAGTGCAGTCAAATCTTGTGTTATGAATGGTTAATGGTGGAAGGTTTAAACACTTGTGCAGTGACAAACCATTTCAGACCATTCATTTTAAGATTCTGGTAGTATCTAAAATTGTAATGAAGTATAGGTAAGTATTAAATTTAAGATGCATGAGTAATTTATATAATCAGTAGGGTTTTTTTTATTATTAAAGAAATCAAAATACTTTTATTCCTCAAGTATGCATTAAATTGATCAAAAATGTAGTATGGACTTAGAAAATAATCTATTCGAATAAATGCGGATCTTTTGAACTTTGTTCATCAAAGAATCTGAAGACTTTGAGTTATTTTAAATTGTAATAATATTTCACAATATTATTGTTTTTACTGTATTTTTATCAAATAAATGCAGCCTTGGTGAATATAAGAACTTGCAAACATTTTAAACAGTAGGCTAATTATCAGTAGTACCTGAAATAAATATAATAATATTAATGGATGTATATGACATGCACATTAAAAGGTTCTATTATAGAAGACCTTTTTTAACCCTGGCAACTGCCCTGAATATTGATGTATAGGACAGTGAATGTACAACTTGCTAATGGGTTTTGTGATGTCTGGGTAATTTTATTTTTATATTTAAGCAGCATCACATCAGCTATTTTGTGTGTATTTTTGTGTTGGCTTGACTCTTGTTTTTCAAACCTGAATGATGCAAAAAAAATATATAATTTGCTCATTTTATACTGCAGTTGTTAATGTTTCGAGCGAGTCCTTGGTGCAAAAATTCAGTAATTTGTCTATAAATTAGTAGAGCGGGTGTTGTGAGGTTTAAAAAATAAATAGGCAGTAAAATAATGTGTCTTAGGTTGAAATTATAGAAATGGATGTTTTCAAATGAATCTGAAAATACAGAAGTACAACCCAGTGCTGATGTTTGTGTCCAGTCCCCTGCCTAATCTATATGGTTCCTTTCTGCCTGTGTCCTAGCCACAGACTGAGTCCAAGGTGAATGGCACTGCCTTGTCCACCCCCTCCACTGCCTCTCCGAGATCTGACACCAGCCTTGCCTCACTGCGTGTAGCCGCCAGCCAAACCACAGAGACCATGGGTAAATGTCCCTAACAACTTCAGTTCAACCAGATTCAACTCTTCAGCATTGATTATTCATCAAATTAAGCAGGCTAAATAATAATCAATCAGTAGTAGTTTCCATCCTTAACAACAAAAAAAAGCCAGTTTCCATCATTTATTCAAATAATAGGCAACACATTGTCTTCCTTTTTTTTGGCGTTTCTTGAATTTTTCCGTGTACAAGTAAAAGCTAATGCAATCCCCTCTATCGGACCACTGTTAAACTTGCAATTATTATGTGTAATAACTGAAGCTTTCATTGTACAAGTATGAGTTGGCTTGAAGCCCAGGCTGGTTTCAGCAAAAGATTTTCAGAACGGATAAAAAGAGGCAATGTTCTTATCTGAGCCAAACAAAAATGAACACACGGAGCTTTTTATTATTTTATATATATATATATATATATATATATATAAGAAAGAAAATTTGCTCTAAACTGCTAGCCAACATTTTATTTGTTGTCTTCACTTTTGAAGAAAACACAGTCCAACAAGGTTCCAACAAAATTGGGTGTACTTCAGTATTTGAAGAACAAACACCAATCATTATGTAAGTGCAGTTTGACATTTATGATATTAAACATTATTTAAAAGAAATAAATAAATGGCACATAGATGACTCAGAAATGTCTTTTATTCCCAAATCCATTTTTGCATTCTCTTTTATCATGTTTTCATGTGTATTTCTGGAACTAGAATTTTATAGATGCACTTGTCATTAGTGCTATTTTTCAATATAAATTATTTTTTAATAAATGAAAGCAACATGCACATTACAGCACCTTAAACAGTTTTATAATGTCTGCCTTTGATACTTTTTTGTTTCATATTTTTTATTCTTTTTTTTTTTTACTTTGGCCAGAGTTCTGCTTGGATGTAAAATGGACTTTTATTGAGCTAAACTTGACTGGTTAAATGCTAATTTCTTCTCGTTTCACATACAGATGGCTCCAAAAGTCAGGTTTTATGCAAGCCTTCAAATTCAGTGACAGAAAAATCTATCTTAAAATGCAGCATTCTGGATTTCATTGTTTAGTCAAATTGTTAAAATGGTTTTCGAATTTGTAGTCAATATGTTGTAATAAATTTTGAATGGAAACACCACTTCTGTTTGAACATGGAAGGTCATGGGCAGCAGGACAGTTTCCAGGGTTTTTAAGGTCAGTTGTAATTGGGTGACTGCTGTGTGTTTCAGGTGATGAGGAGCTGTCCAGTCCCTCCCAGGATGCAAGCACTGGATTAGAGGACGTCATCGAGCAGCTCAACAATTCCTTCCCCCACAGCCAAGGTGAGAATCCAGCTCCACCGTCTGATACAAACACTTCTACTAATCAAGCAAACTGATGCAGTCTCAAACTGGCCAACAGTTATGAACCCCATTCACATTTCTGAGCTCCTCAGAGGCGGAAGTCATCATATTTGGGTAAACTTCTATAGCGGTTAAGTTACAACGAATATATTTTTGCGTTCTCATTCGCTCCAATGGCAAAATAATTCAAAATTGTGTTTCTGTGACTTTCTAAAAGACAAAATCTAGAGAAACAGATTATTTCGGTCAGTAGAGAGAAAAATCCTAATTTGTCTAATTTTGAATTCCTCTTTGAGCAATGTGAAAAAATAAATATTCTCTATAATAGTTTCTTTTTTTACCAGTGACTCTTAACAGGATATGTGTTGTGAGAAGCACAAAATTACAAATGTATAAAATAAAAAACCTTACTGTTTATGTAATTAAAGCATTAAAAACTTGGACTATATAAATATCAGTTATATATGATTCTCCAAGCTGTCCTGTTGCATTCATTGTGCTGGCGGTACAGATCCTGTTAAGTTTCAGTCTAACTGAATCTAACTGCCTATCCCTATACTCCCAACTTTACTGATCTTTCTTATTTCCTGTTTTCCTCTGTCTAAGGAGGTGGACGGCTAAACCCATGAGAGGTTAGTATTGTTATTAACCCTTTCCTGTTTTCCCCCCTTACTTATCCACTTTAACACTGATTTAAAGAAGTCTCTTGCTCACAAAGTCTGCATTTATTTGAAGTAAAAACAGTAACATTGTGAAACAATACAATTTAAAAGAATTTTTACAGCAAAGCTGTATTTTCAGCGTCCTAAAAAAAGTCTTCAGCTTCACATGATCTTTCAGAAATCTTTCTAATATGCTGATTTGCTGCTCAATTAATATTTCTTATTATCAATGTTGAAAACAGTTTTTCTGCCTAATTAAGTTGGTTGACATGACCCCACAAGAAACTCACATTTACATATTTTGTTTACACATTTATATATTGTGTTCTTAATATCGAATTAAAACATGCACATTCGCTTGACTGACAGAATGCAAGTGAAATTGTTCATATAAAATCTGTAAAATTGTGCGTGTAAACACCCACCCTCAAAACTATCTGAAATATGTCTTTCAGATGCTCTGTTCTCTGTATTTTTAGCAGCATTTGCATAGTGCATTTAGTGTTCGTGCATGTGCAAGCACTGACATCAGATTTTGTTTTTCATCTCCCGCAGGTCCTAATGTGGGAAGTCTTTTCCAAATGGTTGATAACATTGGACATGCCATGGAGTCGTTGGTTAATGTAATAACTGCGGAGCAGGATTTAGACTGAAGAGGTCTTCTCCTAGTTGCATGCTTTTGTAGTGTCAACAACTGGCCAGGATATGTTTACAATGGACATATAAATAAAAATCTATTTTTCTGAAGGATCGCGGTTCCACATTGTAAATTTGATCTTTAGTAGTTTCATTAGTTTCTTACAGCAAGTCTAGAATTGTTTATTAATGATAAAAACAAAGGTTTTTTTTTTAAATCTATGCAATTGTACAAAAAAAACGACAACAGGTGTGTGATAACATGTAACATTGCATGCCATGCCTTTGTACAGAGGGGAGCACATTTTAAAAAAAGGGTTTTATCTAAATGGGTGACTGAGTATATGCAGGGGTGCTTTATCAACTCATTTTGTTTGTAACAAAATAACAAATGCATATTAAAAGGCAAGCCCGTTATACTTGTGCGTGTTTGTGTTTGAAACATGAGTAATCCGTTCCATTCAACTTCTGCAGACAACATGAAAAGAAAACTTTTGTCATGTTTTAAATATATATATATATATATATTATCCGAATTAAGGTCATATACTGTCTACCTCACAGAAATTCACTTTCTTCATGCTCTGTCTGTGCTTAATGAAGCAATAAGAATCATGATCATAATATTTATATTTTAATTACAACTCTTGTGCTAGAGATTTTTATGGAATCTTGTTGAATGTAAACTCAGAATTCAGAGTAGGTCAGTTGAAATAAAAAGTTGCAATTATCATTAAAATATAGTTGTGTGATGTAAACTCAGAATTGGGAGTAAAGTCTGAATTCTGGGTTAATATCTAGCATTTCCGTTTTTTTATTATTATTTTTCTCTGAATTGTGAGATGGAAATGTTGGAAATGAGCTTCCCTACATTTTAGCCAGTGTTTCAGAATGAAAATGTATTTAGTGCTTAAATCGAATGGTGTTCGTTGTATTTCCATACGTGAAAAAATTAAGAGAAAAGTACAGTACATCCAACCCACTTTACAGAACTGGGATTAAACATAAAGTTTAAAACTGAGATCACAGTGACAACAGTGCTAATGATTAACCTCTAATAATCATTATCAGCTTGCAGTAGGCATACTGGAATAAATGGTAAATGAAAGGTCATGCATACTCATTGTTCTAATAATACAATGTCTAACTTCAAATGGTCATCTGAGGTTATTTGTTTGTCATCTAAATATGCTAGAGAACAATGGCATGGTATACAGAAATGAGTAAAACAGCAGTTTGTTGCTGTGTGATTGAGATGTTTGTCTTTTAATTAAACCTTTATGCTTTGTGTGAATAAATATATAGAAATAAATTGTAATTATATATTGTATGCACAACCGTTATAATTACAAAAAATATTTGCACCTTGGAGATGAGCATGTCCAGAGTACTGCATTTTTATTTCTGAGATGCTCTATTTGATTCTAACTCTTGTTTTGAAATCATGCATATTATTTGTAATAGCGAAAGGAATATTTTACCAGACAATGAAATGTAATTGTGATTTTTCTTAACTTGCAGCTGCATTAGTTGATAAAAATGGAAACCCATTTTGGCCACTGTTTGTCTTTTTTGATGGATTTGCTTTGTCACAGTGCAGGTAAATGACTGCATTATCATCTGACATACTCAGCAATATTTCTACTGAAAATGTCTAGGAGAAATAAATGTTCGATAATTAAAAGGAAGTCAAGCTACCGTGGTACTTTAAAATGAACATGGTTCAGTGGAAATATGTAATTCATGAAATAGGTCAAAGTAAAAATAAATGCTATTTACATCATGAATATGTTTTTTGTCTTAGAATTTAGTCTTAAATTCTAAACCATTTAATATTACAGTCTGAGTTTATAGCAGATTTTTTAAATTATTGATTTATCAGTCAATGTATTTGTACCCTATGTTACAAAGTACTGAGGAAATCATTTTATGAATAATTTTGTTTTAATTCAGTTCGCATGTACAGGTCCTTCTCAAAAAATTAGCATATTGTGATAAAAGTTCATTATTTTCCATAATGTAATGATAAAAATTAAACTTTCATATATTTTAGATTCATTGCACACCAACTGAAATATTTCAGGTCTTTTATTGTTTTAATACTGATGATTTTGGCATACAGCTCATGAAAACCCAAAATTCCTATCTCAAAAAATTAGCATATTTCATCCGACCAATAAAAGAAAAGTGTTTTTAATACAAAAAAAAGTCAACCTTCAAATAATTATGTTTAGTTATGCACTCAATACTTGGTCGGGAATCCTTTTGCAGAAATGACTGCTTCAATGCGGCGTGGCATGGAGGCAATCAGCCTGTGGCACTGCTGAGGTGTTATGGAGGCCCAGGATGCTTCGATAGCGGCCTTAAGCTCATCCAGAGTGTTGGGTCTTGCGTCTCTCAACTTTCTCTTCACAATATCCCACAGATTCTCTATGGGGTTCAGGTCAGGAGAGTTGGCAGGCCAATTGAGCACAGTAATACCATGGTCAGTAAACCATTTACCAGTGGTTTTGGCACTGTAAGCAGGTGCCAGGTCGTGCTGAAAAAAAAAATCTTCATCTCCATAAAGCTTTTCAGCAGATGGAAGCATGAAGTGCTCCAAAATCTCCTGATAACTAGCTGCATTGACCCTGCCCTTGATAAAACACAGTGGACCAACACCAGCAGCTGACATGGCACCCCAAACCATCACTGACTGTGGGTACTTGACACTGGACTTCAGGCATTTTGGCATTTCCTTCTCCCCAGTCTTCCTCCAGACTCTGGCACCTTGATTTCCGAATGACATTCAAAATTTGCTTTCATCCGAAAAAAGTACTTTGGACCACTGAGCAACAGTCCAGTGCTGCTTCTCTGTAGCCCAGGTCAGGCGCTTCTGCTGCTGTTTCAGGTTCAAAAGTGGCTTGACCTGGGGAATGCGGCACCTGTAGCCCATTTCCTGCACACGCCTGTGCACGGTGGCTCTGGATGTTTCTACTCCAGACTCAGTCCACTGCTTCCGCAGGTCCCCCAAGGTCTGGAATCGGTCCTTCTCCACAATCTTCCTCAGGGTCCGGTCACCTCTTCTCGTTGTGCAGCGTTTTTTGCCACACTTTTTCCTTCCCACAGACTTCCCACTGAGGTGCCTTGATACAGCACTCTGGGAACAGCCTATTCGTTCAGAAATTTCTTTCTGTGTCTTACCCTCTCGCTTGAGGGTGTCAATGATGGCCTTCTGGTCAGCAGTCAGGTCGGCAGTCTTACCCATGATTGCGGTTTTGAGTAATGAACCAGGCTGGGAGTTTTTAAAAGCCTCAGGAATCTTTTGCAGGTGTTTAGAGTTAATTAGTTGATTCAGATGATTAGGTTAATAGCTCGTTTAGAGAACCTTTTCATGATATGCTAATTTTTTGAGATAGGAATTTTGGGTTTTCATGAGCTGTATGCCAAAATCATCAGTATTAAAACAATAAAAGACCTGAAATATTTCAGTTGGTGTGCAATGAATCTAAAATATATGAAAGTTTAATTTTTATCATTACATTATGGAAAATAATTAACTTTTATCACAATATGCTAATTTTTTGAGAAGGACCTGTATTTGTATAGCGCTTTTCAGAATACCTTTTGAAAGCCGCTTTACAGAAAATTAATGTTTCTACATTGTTTTCAGCAATTTTCAAAAAATTGTATTAATACAATTGCTCTTTTTACACTGTTTTAATAAGGGTTACAACAGAGGCCAGAACAGGACGGCACACAAATGGAAGTTAGAAACCATCATGGCAACACTTATCGGTTAGCCTATTCAAGGAAAAGGTGGATAACTGAGAAACAATGTACATAATAAAGACAATTTGTAAGTCTCTACGCTATTTACAAAAGCAAAACCGAGGATGGAACTCAACCTTTTACTGAAGTTTCTAATACAAACGCAATGTGTATCACGTGACTTGCTTGCCTGTCCTCTTCCCTAACCTTGAAAAGTCTTTTAGAGAGCGCTTCTACTAGAAAGCAACTTATAAATAGGCTAACTTAAAGTCAGTTTTGTCAATTTCGCAATGTCAGTAAATCACCTGCAGTAATGTTCCCTCCCATTCCCGCTTGGCCCAAAATGTCTATTTAACATCTGTCAGGAAACCTCTCATAAATGCATTGCTGGTCAGCAAACATCACTTGGGAATCACTTGGATCAAAGTTATGGCACTATAAAGTGAAAGTAAAAGCAGAAAAAGAGATCTAAACAATAGGCTACATACCGGCACGTAACGGGGGTTTATGACTGGATTTTTTGACTTGGTGAGAATTCTAGCAGCTGCATTATGAACGGCATAAATGCTTCACACTTCTGTAATTGAATGGTGAGAAGTAACACATTAACCCTTTGGGGTAGTGTTGAGCCGATTTATTTCCAAACCACAGGAGAGTTTCCCCGTTTTCCCCCTGGCTGGTAGCCATCAATTTTACTTTCCAAGAATAAATCTATATATATATATATATATATATATATATATATATATAGTTTCAATAGAAATTATTGGTTTAAAAAAAATAATAAAAATAATAATTACATTTTTTTTTGGTCAATCTGGATGTAAATTAGCATATCAGTTATATCTATGTAAACATTTGACAAAAAAAAGCAAATACACAAATAAATACTGTTTTACTAATTCTCAGCATTTTTGTCCTTCATGATCTTTGTCTGTTGTGACAAGTGTTTTTATTTTTTATTAACCCCATCTCAAAGAGGAAGCTGTTGAGTCATATTGCTCCTGTTCCTCTTGAGCACATGACAAACAGACACTGAAGTTTAAAAGATCCCTGCCACTGCTTGCTTCAGCAGTGATGATGTCAGTCATGTCTGTGAAACTCTGTCTGTTGGCTCTCATATTCTTTGTGACAAAAGATGTTCACCCCAACTATGCTGGTGAGTAACTGCATGCTTATTCATGATTATAATTATTGATTTTAGGTAACCATTTGAAGTTAAATGATGAAAAAAAAAATATTTTTTAATTATTTTAATTGGACCATTACAAGATTTAATGAAACTAGTGTATATAGATTGTTTTTTTAAATATCTATAATCTAAACATATCTAATGCTCATCTCCAGTTTGCATTAATAAGGCTCCCAAAAGTATTTAGACTCTTTAAAATGTAGGAATGTCTATATATATATATATATATACATATATATATAACAATATATAACAAAGTACAGTTTCCAAGCTAAATATAAAGTATATGTTTTATATGGTAAAACAAATAACAGATGTGGTGTTCCAAAGGTTAGTGGAACACCAGTCTAATACCAACTCATTAAAAGGAACTTTTAAAGTTAATTCTGTGCATAGCATCATTTATTTGCGGATGCCATTTCTTCAGAAGAGTTATTTAGTGCAGTGGGTTTCAAACTGGGTCACGACCAACTGGTGGGTAGCAGAGAGGAAAAACAGATGTTGCACAAAGTGTAAATATGTTGCACAAAGATACATGTTTAAACTTAAAGATACATGCAGTTACAAAAGTCACAGATCAAAGCAGTATTTCTTGTGGACCTATTAAACATGAAAAGGGGAAAGTTCCCCTCCAAACAAGTGAACAGCTGTGTTTGTAAGAAATAAATCCATCCATCATTAAAGTGTTTAAACTTTTGCTTCTCTCAAAAATATAAGTTCATAATCTTGAACTCTTCCATCAAAATCCATCTATATTTTTCTTTAAAACTGTTTTTAAATTTAAATGCTGCTACATCTGTGCACATTTCTCTCCTGATTCAGAGGAGATAACTTTTTCACTGGAGAAAGCAATATTGCAGATAGTGGACCTATTTTTAACCAGAAGCAGTGACTTGAAGTTAAAAATATATATTTTTTATATTTTTATCAGCTGTTTGGACTCTCGTAATACTTTATATACTTTATTATAATCCAAGTACTTTATGGAGTACTTTATATATAACATAATTCTTTATAAAACAACATTATCAGACGATAAATGCTGTATAATGTATTACTAACATTGGTCATACTGTTTTACTTTAGAAGCAAAAGTGGCTGCACCCCAGAATGTGAAGGTGACTTCCGTCAATATGGCTGCAGTTGTTGAATGGACATCTCCACACAATCCCATGAGTAACGTGACATACACAGCAAGATATATGTAAATATCACTCAAAATACATCTTAAATACTCCAATATAGAAGAAAAAACAAATGCATGCATGCCATTATGAAATATACCCATCATAACTAACTAAAAGGAATTGAACTATGGTTCTGCTGGAATCTGAGCTTTTGCAGAAGTTGAAAAGAATAGGGCTATTCTGCTTGCATGAATAACATATTTGCCTTACATGCTTGCAAAAATATTGTGTCTGTTGTGTTTGTCATCCTGTCCTTGCAGCCTGAAAAACAATGTGTCTTCCATCTGTGTGAACACCCGAGAGCTGAAGTGTGATGCAGGAAGACTGCCATCTGTATTTGGGAGCTACATTTTTCAAGTGCGGGCAGAGGATCAAGGGCTGTTCTCTAAATGGGTTGATACAGCCACATTTAAACCAAATAAGCACTGTAAGTGAGAATCAGCTCTACGTTTGCACTATAAACTTTGTTGTGTTGTTAAGTCAATATAATGTTCATAAATAATAATTATATGAACTACTTTGCACCACTGTAGCTATCATAGGACCCCCTACTGTGCATCTTGTCATCCAAAGTAATACCTTGGATGTGCACGTCCAAGCTCCAGTGATGAAAGTGGGCAAACTTGCAGACATTTTTTCTCAAGTGTCCTACATCATCAGATATTGGACCGAAGGCTTTGAAGAGGAGGTATAAAAATGCATGTATTCTTCTGTAACAGTGGAGTTTTCACAAGCTTCTGTCCTCATATAATGAACAGAAAATAATCTATTTCCATTTTTTTTTCACATATAATATATATATATATATAAAAACTAGTGTGGAACCACAAACAAAAAATGTTTTATAATTATCTTCAATAATCATACGATGAACTTTGTCCCTGTAGGCAGTGGAGAAGAAGGTTGCTGAAACCAAAGAAGATTATGTTAAACTGAGTATTAAAGGACTACATTTCTGGAGCAGATATTGTGCTCAGGCTTTGGTTTCCAAACATCACAAAAATGTCAGTCATTTCAGTACTGCCGTATGTGTGACTAACACACCTGGTAAGTGTGTCTTCACCTGCAAAATATTTCAATCATTTAAGCAATAATCATACAATCCTCTATATATTCAACAAGATTAAAATAGATTAAGAATTTATCATGAATTCAAGTGACTCAAAAGAATTGTTTCCTTTTGAGAAGCTACAAGGAGGATCCCAAGGTGCAAATCTCTGTGTGTGTGTGTGTGTGTGTGTGTGTGTTTGCATTAGTGCTCATCAGCTGTGTGATTGCTGCTGCCATCCTTCTTCTTCTGGCAATCCTGGCCGCTTTGCTGATCTATAAAGTGTACCGATTCCTGTACCCGAAAACCAACCTACCAGAACTTCTCAAGGTATAGATCTCATGTGATTCCACTACGCATTATATATGTGTAACATACACAACTTTTCTTATCTGACCATAAACATTTTTATTTTTGTATTAGATTTAGACATTTTAACATTTTTAAATTAGCTTTCATTTTTATATTTTCATTCATTTTGATTTGTTTTAGCACAATTGTTTTTGTTCTTAGTGCTTTTGTCATTTTTTATTTGTTTTTATTTCTGCATGTTTTGTTTTAGAAAATGTTATTCAGCTTAAACATATTTCAGCTACACTGTAAAACATATTTTTTTACTATAAATAACACTAAGCTTATTAAAATACTTCATATATAATATAGGAATATTTCAGTCTTTCTACTTCGAAATGTCATGTTTCCTTCAAATTTCTTTGTAAGTATTTGTGAAATTTACTAGCAGTTGAATAAATTTTTTTTTCTTATAAAATTCTAAGTCGTTAAAAATAAAGATTGTTGGAGTCCATTTTACAAGAAAATAGCATTTCAGGTTTTCTACTTCAGAATTTCAGTTATTTGATATTTTTTTGTGATTGTTTGTAAAATGTAATTGTGTCTAGGCAACCTTTATCATTTTCATTTAAGGTTTATTTCAGCTTTATTTATAATTACTGAAAAGAGTCATTGTTTTAGTACACGATATTGTTTAAGAACCATATATTTCTTTCTAGAATCTATTCGTACCATCATTTTGGAATGCTGAGGCAACCCATCATTCAGCGCACCAGAAAGAACAGCATGATAAAATCAGTGCCATATCTGAGGAACATCTATATGAAGAGCTCAGCGAGAAAAGCAAGATCTCAGAGGACAAGGACTCTGGTTTGTCGTCTGTTCTCGGCCCAATTCAAGAGGTGGAAGAGGACTACAAACTCCTGGTGAACATAAATCATGCACCTACTTTTTACTCTAACCATCTCTACCCGTTATGCTTGAAAAACTCATTATTTACTCATTTAAACAGCCCCTGCTTCGAAGGCTCCACTAGCACTCAGCCTTGTTACTACAACATAGCTGACGCAAGCTCTGAGCCAAGCCACTCCGACGGTGTTTGCTGAAGTCATCAATAAGCTGAGATGAACTTGTTTACTTAAGAATGATCTTGACTGTCACAAGTATATAATTTATATATATATATGTTACCGGTATGTATATATGTATAACTGTAGTGGTGCAATGGCTGTCTGTTGTATATAATTTCTTGCATTGTTTATTCGTGCGAATTATTGAATGTACTTTCTGAGAAACTGATATCATTGTATGCCTATAAATGGTTGTATTGTTTTCATAAAATAGTGAAATATGTAATAAATCAATAAAATTCAATTGAATTGTTCTTACCTGTTGGCCCAGTTAATTTAATGGTTGTATCATATTGTTAGCACTAAACTTCACACATGCCTGTTATATAAGTGTTATCTTTTTAATTGTTACATTTTTTACATTTCTAATCAATTTCATTTAGGTCTATAACATATTTAGCCCCCTTTTTTTGGTTTCATTAAAAAAAAAGTTTTATTTTTTGGATAAACTTTAAAGATTGATTGATTTGATTGATTTAAATATATAAAGAAGGTACAAAACCTCCACCTGCCTTCAAAGATATACTTTAAAAAGTGTATATATTCTTTTAATTGTATCCTACGGATATTTCCTATTATTTTGGTTTTGGAACTCAAACGGCATAAAGTTTAATGATTAAATAAATTTATTAATTTAGGTATATACAAATATTTTGCTAAATATTTTTTAGGTATATACAAATTTTTTGCTAATTTATTTATTTTTTTTGGTGGGGGGGGGGGGGGGTTAAAAACTGGGTAGTGTCTTCAATTTCTTTTCTTATTTAATTTTTATATAAATTCATATATAGAAGGTAAAAAGTTAAATGATCTAATTAAAAGAAAATAACTAAACAGTTCAATAAAGAATTAGCTGGACCTTTTTGCTGTTTGTAAGCTCAGCGTCTTTGTTGTCATGGGAAGGTACTGAGCTTTTGCAGAAAACAGGTACGTCCTTTGTTTCTTTTGCGTTTTAAAAGTGCATTTGATTCAGGTAAAATGCAAATTACAAATGAAAGAACACCTAAACCAATGGATTTCAAATAAAACTCTTTGTTTAATGGTGATGTTGTGTGGTTTACAGTATCATCAACCTCTGACTTCCGGTAACGTTACGTGTTTAAACCTTTCACTAGAAATGTATCCCTTTACTTGCTTTAATATGAATAGAAATAAATGTTTTTTTGGTTTTTTTTTCAATTAAACAAAACTTTTATGTCAAAATGTTTATAAATATTCTATATCCCATGTAGTCTCTCATATTAACTGAGAGACTACATGGAATATATAATATTTATAAACTACACTACTCAATGAATATTTTTCTAATGTTTGTTTCTTAAACATTACACCTGTAGCTGACTAACAGGCCACTAACATAACTGGTATCTTAAGAAACTAAAATGATTTCACATTAATGTATAATTGTGTCTTTGTATGTTTATTTTTCAGGGGGTTTTGCCAGACCGAAGAGTAACAGTGTAGTTCAGGCTGAACTGCATTTCAGTGGCTTTGAAGTAGGAAAGGTTCTGGTTGGTTCTTCACTTCTTGTTATAAAATAATACAATTCATTTTTTGTATGAAAATGTTTATGGAATGTTTACATGGTAAACATGGTTTAGATTTGACTTCTTGTTTGGGTCATTGATCTAAAACAAAAAGATTCATTGATTCAAAAAGTTTTCACTGGAGAATTTAGATAGAACACTGTGGTCAGAGGAAAACACTTCATGTTGTTACTGAAAGAAACGTGACAGAGGGGAAAGAATATGGGAGGAAGTATGATGTTATGTTAAAAGCTGTTGTTGTTTTTTCCCAAGAAACTCATCAATATGTTCTCGGAGGTGCTCGATGTCCACATTTTACCCCCTTTGACAAAGCATTTCCAAATTAAGTACATACAAACAGGTAACCTATCAACCTATTATTTTACTAATATTCCAGGATATTTTATTATCTGAAAACAAACAGCAAAGAGCTGAATTGAAAAAAATAATGTTTAAGCTGTATTTCATTATAATAGTTTTTTTTTAAATATGTTTTTTATAAATAAAATAAAGCTCATTTTAGGAGGCAAGTAGGCACACTGGCAGAACCTCCAGAAGCCTAACAAAAGGCAAAAATTGCTAAAAAAAAAAAAAAAAAAAGATTGCAGTGTGATAGCAATGCCAAATGCAATATGTTCAAAACACTCATAGCACTTTAGCAACCACATAGCAACATCCTTAATGATCAGATGCTTTTTGCACAAACATGAATGGCATTTGTGTTTTCTGTGCCTCAGTAAACCTAAGGAAACGGCAAAGATGATGATCATTTGGTTGAAGAGCAGAAGACTTCTGATGGAAAATCTCCAGCTGTTACTTCCCATTATAAGCTTAAAACGATTCCCTCCTGGGAGAAGGTATGTCAGTTTTGAAAAGATCAGCTTCAATCACGGTGTATTTCAGTGCTGGTTTGGAGCTACTCCTGCTGGAGGACAAGCCAAGCCATGCTGTTCACCAGCAAAAAAGCTGAGCAAGACAACCAGAATCCAAAACAGAAAACAAGGTCGTGCTGGTTTTTTCAACAGGGTCTGAAAAGTTTTCAGCTGTACAGATGCAGGAATTTGAATTAGCTTAGGTCAGTTTTATTTTGGTCCATTAAAAGCAGTCAGCGGAGAGAGGTTTCTGTGAGACACTGAATTACAAATTTAAGCTTATTGAAGTGAATTTGAATTGACTCTGTAAGCCATCAAATGTGGGAAACATACACAGAATTACTCTCATAAACCTGCAAAGCTTTTAGCTGTGGTATTGTTTAAAGCATGCAGTTTCTATATTACAAGTTTATTAGATTAAAAATATACAATGACATGATCAGTGTTAGTAATACTACTACTACTAATTTAAATTAATAGAAAAATTAAAGCATTGATTCTGGTTGACGCATACAATCATATTTTTCTGTTTTTGCACTTATAGGGTAGCAAGAAGAAGACCAAACCTGATCCTCAACTGCAGGTATCCACCGCAGATACACATACAGGACTCGTTAAAATGCTTCTCCAGCCACAAAACAAAATGAGATACAAGGACCTCCGGGAGGGTAAGAACACCATTTCTCACCCAGAGGGCTTCTGAGGTGCATGTAAAGAACTAAAACCCAGGAAATGAACGTTTGGTAAAGGCTACAGTGTCTGCGTGCTGGAATGCTGATGTTTCCACCAGGCTTTTTAACTGGAATTGGTCACGCAGAGTGATGTTTTTGCCCCTACAAAAGACAAAGAGTTATGGTGGTCCACCAGCATCAAGCTTCCACTTTAAAGCAAAAACTTTCCCGGACCAGCATGGAAATTGCTGCTGATCTAATCTGGTCTTTTCAGCAGAGAGGAGCTTAGAGAATAATAAATAGCCCTCCATTTAATAGTTTCCCAATTACATGCCCCTTTTACAAGTTACCCGACCTGAAAATGGCCATTTACAGTGGAGCTTTTCTGGTCTTCTAAGGCCATTCTTTATTTGTATGTAGCACTTTATTTTGTGCTGCTGTCTGAGTGTTATGGCCGAAACACTGAAATCCAATTTTAATGATTTAATCAGATTTTAAACCATACACGAACAGATTTGGATTGGATTTGTAAAACAACATAAAACTAATCAAATATGAATCGATGTGACCACAAATTACATTTATTTAATGCAAGATACCTTTGTATTTTATTTCTTGAAGCCATGTCCTATACCAAGATTGCAGACCAAACAAAAACGATGAAGGAAGCTGCATTTTTGAAGAAGGTCCAACAAAAGGAAAAATGTTCAGTAGAACAGAGACTTAAAGCCTTGAAGGAGCAAGACGAGGCACTTGCTGCATACAAAGTAAGCCAGTGTAATGGTTTGGTTCATATTGAACATTTTGTGTCACTTTCCACTGGATTCTCATGCATTTTATGTGCGTTTCAGCTAAAATACAGTGGTGAGTCAGTGGCCTCTTCAAGATCTTCAACTAAACTTTCCTCACGGCGAATTTTGCGACATGTTGGACAGGTATGTGAAAGTGTCACACTGAAATATTTGAATATATTAGTGTCTTTCTTATTGACATCTGTTGATCTTGAAAATCATGTTTCTAGCCTGTATCTTTAAGTTAGTTTGTGTCCCAATTGCATACTTGTATTACAAGTACATACTTCACTAATGGTGGGAAAATACATACTTTTGAGTAGGTACTGTATGTTAAGCTCATGTCATGAAATTGCATTTTGATACTGCAGTACTTTTTGCATGTACGTATTAGCATCTAGCTCAAGTCATTATCTTAAAATTCATATCTTTAAGACTTATTCAACATCTCTGTGTTATAGCTCCCAGAATCTGTTGCTATTTTCAGCAGCTATGGCTCTGGAAAGCCGGAGGTCAGATAGAGAGCGCACAGACTCTTCCTGCAGACTGCTCGAAAGGTAACATAACTCATAACTCAGCCTTGGCCTTTTTAATGTAATTTAATTTGAATGTCGTTAAACTAATTTGATTACTAGTGCTTGTAAATGAAATGCTTGACTGTACTAATAAGTATAATAATGTTACATTGTGTTTTGATGAATTGAAGTTGTTCTTCAGTGTCTTATTAACAAGAGACTGGTGTCACTAAGAGAGCTTGTTCGCATAACCAGGAGTCTGCAGGGAGACAAAGAATCAGGTGAGTCTGGACTTTACTAAAGAAACTAATACTTGTTTTGATGAAGAGTGACAGTAATGACTTTTACGTTTACAAAAATTACTTCAACATTTAAAAAAAATGCTGTTCTTTTGAAGTTTCGATTGATCAAAGAATCCTAAGAAAATCTTCTGAAAAATTATGGCTTCCACAAAAAAATACTTTCAACATTTTTTATGATAATAAATGTTTCTTGAGCAAATCGGGATATTAGAATGAAGGATCACGTGACACTGAAGACTGGAGTAATGATGCTGAAAATGTAGCTTTGACATCACAGGAATAAATTACATTTTAAAATCCATCAAATATATAGAAAGCCTTGGTGAGCCTAAGAAACTTCAAGAACATTAAAAAAAAAAATGTACCTACCCCAGACATTTCAGCAGTAGTGTATATTGCTATTACATTGTTATAGTTTTAAGTAGCCATATCATCTAAATGCACGTTTTTTTTAGATATTTTTCTGTTTTGTTGCAGATGAGAATGAGAATGAGAAGCCATGTCTTTTTGAGCTGACACCAGAAAAACTTCTGACCTTTAATAGATTTATACCTGAAGACCAACCTAATGAACCAGTGAGAGACTGCTTATGCTTATCGGGCAGACCTTGTGTATAGACTCTTTATGACACACTTTATAATTGTGATTTTACAACTTTAATATTTTTAGTTACTGTAAATATTATCCAAATCTTTTATAGAGCTTCATTCGGTGTAAGCATTGCCGCAAAGTTTCAGTTCAGCATTGGAGATGTAATAACAGTGCATATTTTGTGAGATTGAGGACGAAGCTGTGTTGTGGTTTTCAGGCTGTAAATGCATTGAGGCATGTTCCTGTCAGAATGCCTGAAGCGGATATGAAACTCACGATTCCATTATTCAGTCTAAAGGTACGGGAAGCAAGTGTTTTTTCCCACTCCATTACCTTCTAAAAGGGAATTTTTTGTCTTATAATTTTTCCTAAAATTCCAGAATTACAGTCTTTGGCTTGAAATGCCAAATGTGGTTTTGTAATATGTCTGAATTTGCAGAAAATACGTGAAAAATGCTCTTACATGTGTGTATGGTTGAGTGGCAAGCCACAAAGAAAAAATAGGAAATGCCACTCGAGAGCGATCCTAAATGGTGCTGAGCGTAGTATAGCAGTATTGTTTTTATATTTAAAAAGCATAGTCCACCCAAAAACTAAAATTGTCATTTACTCACCCTCATGTTGCTCCAAACCTATATGACTTTGTTTCTTCTGTTGAACACAAAAGATGATATTTTGAAGAATGTGGGTAACCAAACCTTTTTAGACACCATTGAAATCATGTATGGACAAAAACAAACAAACAAAAGATAAGACATTTCTCAAAATATCTTATATGTATTCATTTATTAATGATAAAGCCAGTTGTGAAATATATACACTTCAGAAGTTTAATTCAGACATTTTAAAGACATGCTTGAACATGGCTCAGTCTTTGTTTGAATTAATGCTATCTTTTGTATTTTAATTTAGAATCCTGCACCACGTTTCTGCCTCAAACCAGCTCCGCTTTACCTGGAGTGTGACCTGGTCTTTCATTTGTGTCCACTGCCGCAATACACTGTCACTTATGCAATGCTTATGCAATGCTGTAGGTGTGCATGTCCCTTCAACTCAGATGAAATTGGCTGGCACTATGTTGTATTACTGTCTGAAACAGTTAGAATCCAGGAATTGAATTATTTGTTTTATAATATTCTGTTAATGTTATTAAGATTTTTTTTTCTTAAAAATATCAAATGCAGGATATAATCAAAGGGGTTATGGTGGGGAAGAAGTTTCCCTCTGTGGCCTTGAGCACAATCCAATATTTCAACTGTAAGTGACTGCACCCCATGCTTGTAAGCATTGCACACACACACGAACACACACTGCTTTACACATTACCTCTCATGCAATTTTCCCAACTCTTGCAAAACTCTTATCTATCTAGGTCTGACCCCTTCAGTATCGTCCTGATGCCTGTGAAGGCTCCTCCAGCTCTTCAGGATCTGCCCGACAGCATCAGAGACCAGATTCAATCTGGAGTGTAAATATAGATTAGCCACCACCTTCAATAAACCCTCTATTGTGAATTGTTTGTGACAGCATTTACAGATTCATGGTGGTTTGATTTCTCTGGCAGGTCTGAGTGCTCAGATCTCCGTCTCACTCCTGAGATGGTTGAGGCAGAGTTCGGCCTGTCTGAGAGATCTTCAGTTACATCTATTAAAGAGGATGGAGATGAAGACAGCGGGTTAGTATAAATTATTATCACATGATTGAATCAATAGCATTGAATAGAAATGTAAATTTGATTTGTCTGCAAGTCTCAGAACTCCAGTAGCAGCAGTCAACTGCAGAAACAAGGTGAGAACAATCGCAATCATTCATTAAACAGAAAGGTGGTTTTATGTCTGTTCTGCTTGTAGGGAAGTTGATTTCACCATCTGGTCACGAAGACAGCACATTATTTGCCTTGTTGTTCAGGTGTGAGGTGAATATAACGTGAGATCAACTTTCTTCCTCTCTTGATCTTAGAGAGACATTTGAGCAGCCGTCTGTGTCAGCACAGAGCAACAGACTGGGACCAAAAGTACAGGGTAGATTAAAAGAATTGAAATCTACAGGTAGATTCAGCTGTGCCTCACCATGTCACAATAAATAGCACTTTTATCTATGCTAGGTTTATCTATGTGTGCCTTTATGCTTTTGTGACTGCCTCATAACTAAGTACAGTATATTCATGTTCTGTTAAGCACAACTAGTAGAATGCAATGGACAGTGAACTTCAGGAAATCTCAGGTAAACCTGCAGACTTTAGCTAAACACAGTGACAAGCCACTAGATGGCAATAAATGTCTGACACATGAAACAGCAACTGTACCTTCATAAAAAAATATTTCATGGTCAGTATCTGTATGGGATCTTCTTTTTTCATGAGTTCAATTAAATATTTTTTTCTAAACCCACATTATATATATATATATATATATATATATATATATATATATATATATATATATATATATATATATATATGTGCATGTATTTATAATTAATAATGTATGTTATGAGTGAAAAATTTGGAAACTAATAAAATATTTTACTCTTTTGGGAATCTCCTTTCTTGCTCAAATACACAGAAGTCCTTGATTTCAAGTTTTTGCTATATATATATATATATATATATATATGAATTTAATCTGAATTTAAATGCAATGCATAGACATGTCAATATACTTAAAATAATCGCAAATTATATGATCATAACTGGAGTTATGGATTTATATGAAACTATGCTTAGATGCTGATATCTAATATCTTTTTACATGTCAGTCTTTCTGTTTCTCTCAGGTGTCAAGTCACCTTTATTTATATAGCGCTTTAAACAAAAAAGATTGTGTAATAGCAACTGAACAACATTCATTAGAAAAACAGTGTGTCAATAATGCATAATGACAGTTAAAGGCAGTTCATCATTGAATTCAGTGATGTCATCATCATCTCAGTTCAGTTTAAATAGTGTCTGTGCAATCATTTGCAATCAAGTCAACGATATCACTGGAAATGAAGTTTCCCTTAACAGGGGTGTCGGACTGGGGGTAAAACCAGTAGGATAAATTTCTAAAGTATATTTATTTAATCCAGCACATATACAATTTTTCATTAGCTGAATAAAAATACACATACAATAACTGAATTATCATGTTAAAAATATACTTAAACACCCTCCATTTTATCAAATTAGAGGATGTTCTGCTTTGGTATCTGGTATAACATGAACACAAAGCTTTGATATTGCAGATTAGACTACAAAGCTTTGAAGCAATTCCTAAGAACTTCTTCGAACATTGCAACAAAATTGCAGGATATTTTGTGTATTTACCAAATGCTGGTTAAAACACTTGCAGCATGACATCTCACAGAGAGTATAGCTGCACAATAACCCTCCTAAAATTCAGTTTAGGAATCACACTACCTGAAATTCAGACACTGCATTACTTAATAGCAACAGCATCAGCAACCAAATTGCCCAAAAATCATAAGGATGATCTTGACTTCAAAACAACCCTGCATTAGTGAGAATGAAACTGTCTGATCACTCATTGTTCACATGCCTTCACAAATTAGATTTAGGTCTTGTGAAATGCCAAGACTCTTATTGAATCATCTATAAATAGTACATGTTCCTGCAGTAATACTTTGAGATCAAGGAATTCCTCTTAAATGATGTCAGATTCCTCTATATAGGTCTATTTCAGTGGGGAACTATTTGTCCTTATCCTCCACAACCTCGTCCAGATCCTCCTGCCTAGGAGTCTTCACTCGGGCCTCCATGTTGGCGATCCTCTGTTTGATTTTGTTCTGGCTGGATATCCAATCTGCCATAAGATGAGCGAATTTGGTTTGCATCACATCTAGATTGGTCTCCAAGGCACTAATCTTTTCATTTAGGTCTGCACCAGCATTGGCCACATCCTCGTCAATGAGATTGTCTTTCATCAGAATAGCCCTACCTTTCTCCTCTAGTATCTTTTTGGCTTCTGGGTACTCAGTTAACGCCTCCATTAGGTCATCTTTTGAGAGTGCGAACAGGTCGGAGTATCCCACACTGCGTATGTTAGCAGTCCTGCAGTTACCGGCTTTACTTCCTTTGATGCCGAGAATGCTGATCTCTACGAAGTAAGCGCCGTAAGTAAGTAAGGACGAGCTCAACAAGAAGACCCGCTTCGCAGTCCTGGAAGATACGCACCTTCCGAAGGGTTTCCAGATGCACGTTGATGGCAATCTTAGCCTTGAGCTTATCTGGGAGGTTCTTGAGCACTTCCTTTTCGTCACAGGTCTTCTGTTCAGTCCAAAGGTAGTCAAACCACTTCACGACACGGGCCTCCAGATCTTTGGTGACCTTTCGGAACTGCATGTACTGCTTGATGGAGTCGACCTTGGCCTGGAACTTTGCACGGGTGGTGGCAAAAATGAGCACGCCAATGAGAAAATCAGAAACCACAAATAAATACTCAGCATCTCGGACGGGTGGTGGCATCTCTCTGATGGTGGTGAGTGTGAGAGTGGACCAGTACAAGCAGTAGATATACTTCCTGGCAAGACGCCCAAACTCAGGGTCACTGATGTTGGGGTAAACCCATGTGGTGTACCAAAGCCGATTATTTTTGAGATGGCAAAAAATATTCAGCCATTCCAGTGGATGATGATAAGGATGTACAGGACGAGATTGCTGATCCAGAAGATGTTGGGGAAGTTGGTTCTGGTTTCAGTGCAGTCGAAGAACTCAAAAAGACGAGCTATTTTGAAAAGCCGGTTGAATCTTAGTTCGGGATTGTTGTAACCCACTTTCAGCATTAATATGTCTGTTGGTATCATGGAGATCACATCAAATCTGAATTGCGGTGACTTTCTGTAGTGTTACCCAAAGCTTCTTAAATTCTCTCACTAGTAAGCCTTGCTCCAAGAAACCTGTCAAAACAATTTCATTGTTATGGACAGTATTTACAACAACAACTTTTTTCCCCCTGTAGAGCAGTGATTTCAGAAGCTACATTCTGTATTTAATACTGTATGTTCTTCAATAGAAGCAATAGCTTTTAAAATAATTTTGATTTTATGTGTTTTCTTTTCTCTAATGTAGAGTTTTAGAGATAAAAAATTTTTTTTAAATATGATTTGGAAATTTGCTGAAGCCCCCGGTTGAGAACCACTGCTTTAAAGGGATTGTAGTTTATATTTACTGTTAGAGTTAAATGTGACTAGTTGAGCACAAACAGAAACACCTGTTCTTGATCTCACAAAAGTGTCAATGTAGTAGATGTTATCAGATGAATAGTCCAGAGCTATCCATAAGATGGTGTAGTCATCCTGAAGTTTGTTAAAACAGGCTCTGTTTAAAAAAAAAAGAAAAAAGGTTAAAACAGACCGAATTTAGAGTTGAATTAGCACTGTCACCACAAAATAACACCAGAACATTTCTCTGAAACTTTCAATGTATAAATGTACCTGGTAATAAGCATCATTAGGTTATAGAAGACAGGTATTGCTACAATGGTCAGCCAGTGATAGTACAAATCTGTCGCTGGATCCATGATCCAAACCTGTTTTCTAAAAAACAAACATAGAAATAAATAAATTCCAGACTACATTTAACTGCATTTCAATTCAGTTAAAAGACTCACGGTTTCTCCTCTTCCTTCTTTTCATCATCCTTCTTATCATCTTTCTTTATCTCCCTGTCGTCCTTTTTGCTGAATTAAAATGATCAGTGATATTTGGCATGTAACAATTAGCAGAACATACTACAGCACCTCGTGTAATAATATTTCAATTTCCCACATACTCATCTGTATTGTTGGAGTTGTTCATATTTAGTGTTGCAAGAGGCCAGTGATTTGCATTGTTGTTGAGGCTGTAAAGATAATGATATTGTTTTATTCTTGTTATTTGATCAGAGATGAAATTTGAAATACTAAAGCATTATGAATCAAGCACTGCATAATCAAAATAATATTTGCAATAGTACTTTTTACCACATTTCAGTGGATTTCAGGCCCTCCACTTTGCATTTTACCGAAGAATATCCCCTAAATGTGTTCCTGTGGCTCAAGTGGTAGAGCATTGTGTTAGCAGCGCAAGGTTGTGGGTTCGATTACCAGGGAACACGTTAGGTAAAATATGTTAGTCTGAATGCATGTAAGTCACTTTGGATAAAAGCGTCTGCTAAATGCATAAATGTAAATATATAAAAAAAAAAACTTTTGGCTTAATGACAGGCCCAAATGAAAGCTATAATTTTTCTGCACTATATTTGGGGGAGAATATTCATTAGATTTACAATTGGTTTTAAATTAATCTGCTAAATAGATTTAAATGTGTTAAACAGTGTTTAAGGCACTACATTCTTATTGGTAGCTGAAAGCATGATCAAATTAACCTAAATATATAATAAATGGGCACAGAAGGGGAGAGAGACTTGTGAATTATGTATTTTAAAAATCTGACAGGGCTGAAGAAAGTGAGTGTGTGGCAGGTTACAGATTATTATGTTTCCTCTCCAAGTATTTTTAATAATAGTTGCACAATTAGTTTGTTTGTATCTTTACATTGTTTGTATCTTGTAACATTAATTTCTTACAGTATAAATTGGGTTTTTGTACTGTACATGCGTATAAATACATAGCTACCTTTTTACTCTTTAGGATGGGGTCCCTTAAATGAGCATCTAAAAGATTGAAAATCCCTGCTCTATACAACTAAAAATGCATGGTGATTTCTTGATTTCAAATTTAGTTTCATCTTCTCTCAACCCTATAAAATGTACTGTATCATCCTAAAAAAAAAAAAAAAAAAAAAAACTACTATATGCCTTATGTTGTCTGATTGATAGTTTATACGTTTTTAGCGAGTAAAAGGCCTTTTAGTATAATTGTATAAATGTCCCCTATTATGTCATGGTACAGGTGTCTTTTTTTACATTGTTAGTAATGTATTGAGATTAACATTTACTGGACTGAAGCAATTTAGGCTTACTTGATTATTCATGCATAATTTTATTAGAAAAAATATGAGTATCAAATCTATACATCAGGTTTTTGAGGAACATTTATTTGTACATCTGTCAGTCATTGTATTGCATTATATGCACGACACAAAAAGGACAGGGATTTGATCATAAAACTGAGCATTTAACATTTTATCATTTTTAATTATTATTGGGAATTATAGAGTGACAAGTGATATTTATATGCTTTTTATGTAAGCAGTCTGCTATTAAGATATCATTGATTTACATTACAAGCTATCATAATTTTATCTTTAACCATATAAATATCAGCAACTGCAATTTTTACTCGGTTTGGGCCAATGAATAAAAAAATATATATATAGTTTTAGCTTCATATTCTTACTATATCAAACTATATGAGCCATGAATACCTGGTGTATTAAATATGTTATTCTTTATAAGATTTGTTTGGCAATAATAAGTGTTGCTAATGTGTACAAATATTTTTTGGGCCCACTGTGTACTGTACATGGTTGCATTTTCACTCACTTCCTCTTTTGCAGTTGGTCCTGCTGTTGTCAAAAGATGCATCCATTTGATCTTCCATTTCTTCAGATTGCTCTGTTATCACAACTGAATCACTGCATTCTGTAGCTGTACATTTGGCGGATTTTCCACCAAATTACAGCATTAACTGGGACATTCTGAAAGTAAAGGTACAGTAACTTGTTAAAATCACTTTTTATGCACAAACAGTCATCAAATCTCAAGTTCAGAACAAACAAACAGAGCAAAAGATCAAATCACCTGTCAATTAGTCCACGGGGTGGCTGATCACTGCTGCAAACAAGACCAATATATACCAAATTAAATATAGGGAATTAAATTGTAAAACCAGACATGCATTGAATGTGATAACTGTGACAAAGTAGATGCAGAATAAACATTTATTTGTCTGTGGCATCTCTTCTGACTTTTCCGGTTCAGGTTCAGGAGTGAAGGCGGATCTTTGCGAGGGGTATGACTGTTCTGTGCAGATTTTAGCCATTTCATTTCCTGATAGGCCATTCATTACAATTAAATCACATCTGGAGTCTTTGGCTAATCACTCCTCTAAACTGAAATACACTTTCATTAGTTAACAAATTTACTTCCACATGCAAACCAAAGTGGTTATTATACATTCTGACACAAACAATGCTCAAATTCATGAATAAACAGCATAAGCTAATTTTAGGAGAGTTACAAGTGGTGCACTGCTTCATTTGGACTATTTTTGTCTCAAAAAGATAAAAAATAAATGCTTTTTCTATTTTAATAATTTATAGATGGATAATAAATCCACACGACACATATCTACATGCCAAACAGATGCAAGTGTCTGCTCTATAAATATGCCACATGGAATCACATGGAATCAGTGGCGTCTTCCAGGAATATAAGATGTTTTAAGACAAACACAGGACATTTCTGATTGAGACAGGGAGGTACGCATTGTTCTTCTACCCCTCCTGCTTGATATAACTGGGGATTCCCTTAGCCAGGCATGCAAAGATCAAACTTGGAAGTTGTGAAGCAACTCATAAAGAGTTTCAACCTCAATTAATATTTATTTGCTCTGCATGTAGCTGACAATGGCTCTAACCAAACAGATGCCATTTTTTTTAAGCCCATCTAAAAGGCCACCTGAGAGAAGTTCAGTAGAGTTGAAAATGTACAAAAGTCCTGTAGATCTCACATAATGCACAGAAGAAATAGGCTATTAGGCTTAATCACATATCTGCTTGATACATCAAACGTATGGACAGATTGTGGAGTTTAAGTTAACTTTGTTGCATAAAGAAAACGCAATGAAATGTTGTGTCCTGTCAAGACCAAACCGCAGTGTTATTATCGGGTAACTGATGGCACGTATCTTTCCCTGTCTCCATGTGTCGTGCACCTGTCAAGAAAGGTGACTGAGTTTGGCTACGCTCGAGGAGAGCATCATACACCTACCAGAAAAAAAAAAACCTACTCCTCCCCACACCCCACCTGTTCCAATAATAACAGTCAACGAGCATATGCTAAATCTAAAAGACTTTAGAGTGCAAAACACGTTAAACACAAAATTAAATAAATAAATAACTATAATCATTTGCAACAAAATCCTAATTGGATAAAAAAAAAGAAAGATTTCCTTCTGATAGTAGCCTATACCAGCTGGTAGTTTATCATATTGCTAGCCTATATTAGTCCTGTTGTTCTAAAACATTTACATTTGTGACCCTGGACCACAAAACCAGTCTTAAGTATAAATGAATCGAAATTGAGATTAGGCTATATGCCTATATCATCTGAGAGGCTGATTCAATTTTTCCATTGATGTATGGTTTATTTGGATCGGACAATATTTGGCTGCAACTAAGCCGATTTAAAAAATCTGGAATCTGAGGGTGCAAAAAAATCAAAATAGCCCATTGAGAAAATCACCTTTAAAGCTGTCCAAATGAAGTCCTTAGCCATGCATATGAAACAAAAATGAAGTTTTCAGATATTTATAGTATGAAATTTACAAAATGTCTTCATGGAAAGAAAAATTGTATATGTATTTTGCCTATTGCTGCAAACATACCCGTCCAACTTCAGGTTTTGTGTCACATTTGTTTTATGCTATGCTGAAATCAAGGAAAGAAATAATATAAAATTAATAAATAAATGTAAAAATTCCATCAGGATCAATTAAGATTTGTTCCATTTAATTCCAACGGGAATCTTTTAGGATTTAAAAATATATATATATATATTATTATTATTATTATTATATTTTTGGCTAGTCGATTATGATTTTTTATTTTTTATTATAGCCTATTTAAGCCATAGATCTACATCTAGATTAATTTTTAAAGAGTTCAGGTTATATCGATTAGCTACTCATGCCCAGATAGCAATAGGGCAGGCAATTGGAAATGTCATTATTAAAATAACATTGAGCAATATTTCTAAATATTTTTTTAATTAAAAAAAAGAAGAAGAAAAAGAAAAAAAATCCAGGTGGGTAGACTTACCAGAAGTGGATTGATTTGCAACACAAGGGTCCATATAAAAACAACAGATGTGAAAAAAGACACGAGTACATGTTCCATATACAAGTCCTGTATATATTAGAACTATTTAGTAAGATCTTGTTTAAGTCCAGTTAAGGTCTTTGGTTTTCTAATGAGCATGCTAACATCATATGTCTCCAGAGATGGCTCTTGTTTACAGGTGCTGTTGATAGTCCTGATCTAATTGCTGTACCGCTGTGTGGTTTGAATTGTTCAAGTCCCCTGACTCCTTACCTTAAGGTATAAATACTGAACGCATCCAAAATAATACCTGTAAAAATAATTATAATTTGTTGTTATACAAATTATAATACATTAAAATGCATACTTGGTATTTAAAAAAAGCTAAAGAAACATTTATTGTGATCAATGTCGAAAACAGTTGTGCTGCATAATATCTGTGTGGAAAATATGCTAAATTTTTTTAAGTATTCTTTAATGAATAGAAAATTCATAAGAAGGGCAATAAAAAGTGTGTGACATAAATGTCTTTACTGTCACTTTTAATCAATTTAATGTGTCCTTGCTGAATAAAAATTAAATAATAATAATAACATACGGACCTTTTGAAGCACATACACTATATAGCACTTATTCAAGATGACAAACTCCACAAGTTTGTGGAAAACAAATTATCCATATAAATCAATCAATCAATCAATCAATCAATCAATCTGTTTATTTCAAAGTCTAAATGAAAAGATTTCCACAGCACACACACAAAACATAATGCAATGCAATGCAATCATGATTTTGTGATGTGCAAATAAACACTCCTCAAAAGCCTCCTGAAAAACATGTTGAATATCTTGTACAGTACACATCTTCTTTCATCTGATTAATAATAGCATTTTGTATTTAGAATAAAAATGTAGTTCATGTTTCTTTTTCTTTCTGTGAAATCTTTGCTGATTTTTATAAATTAGACATAAGAATAACATGTTTAGTGATATTACAAGATGACTGAAGTACTAGATTATCCATTAATATATTTTTTTTTGATCAAAATGTCCTATTTTTTGCCTGGTTTAAGCCTTTAAATTCGTTTTTTTTTAAATACATATATGTATATATATATATATATATTTTTTTTTTGTGACAATTGTTTCATATGTCAG